>NC_063363.1:31693448-31707419 GCF_021869965.1 Rhincodon typus | reverse complement strand
ACTAACCTCATCCCGCCCCCTTGACCTGTCCGTCCTCCCTGGACTGACCTATCCCCTTCCTAACTCCCTACCTACACTCACCTTTCCTGGCCCCATCCCCGCCTCTTCGACCTGTTTGTTTCCTCTCCACCTATCCTCTCCTCTCTCCCTCTTCTATCCGCCTCCCACTCTCTCCCTATTTATTTCAAAACCCCCTTCCCCTCCCCCTTTTCTGATGAAGGGTCTGGGCCCGAAACGTCAGCCTCTCTGCTCCTATGATGCTGCTTGGCCTGCTGTGTTCATCCAGCCCTGCACCTTGTTGTCTCTTATAGATGTGTGACTTCAGCCCCACACCAGCTCTTAACCATTCTCAACAGGCCAATCGGTTTTATCAAAAACCCTCTCAGCAGCTTGAAATCTGAACATATGAATGAGAGGCAGGAAGCAGACAATTAATAAACACACTCCACCTCTTGATAAGATCATGACTAATCTGACCAGTCCTTTCCTGCCTACCCCTGAAAGTAATAACAGAGCTATCTAACTCTGCCTTAAAACTATTCAAGGACTTAGCCTTCACTGCCCATAAGACCATAAGATATAGGAGCCAGTCGGCTCATTGAATCTGCTCTGCTGTTCAGTCGTGGCTGATGTGTTTCTCAACCTCATTCTCCTGCCTTCTCCCCGTAACCCTTGAATCCCTTACTAATCAAGAACCTATCTATCTCTGTCTTAAGTACTCTCAATGACCTGGCCTCCACAGCCCTCTGCACCAATGAGTTCCACAACCTAAACACCCTGTGGCTGAAGAAATTCTTCCTCATCTCAGTTCTAAAGAGTCATCCCTTCACTCTGAGGCTGTTCCTTCAAGTTCTAGTCCCTGCTACTAATGGAAACATCTCCTCCGCGTCAAATCTATCCAGGCCTCTCAGTATTCTGTAAGTTTCAATCAGATTCCCCCCCTCAGCCTTCTAAGCTCCATCGAGTACAGACCCAGAGTCCTCAACAGTTCCTCATATGACAAGACCTTCCGCCCCAGGATCATTCTGTGTGAACCTCCTCTGGTCTCCATCCAAGACCATCACATCCTTCCTCAGATACGGGGCCAAAGATTGCTCACGATATTCCAAGTAGCCAGAGCCTTATACACCCTCAGCAACATATTTCTGCTCTTGTATTCTGGTCCTCCTGAAATGAATGCTAACATTGCATTTGCCTTCCTAACTGCCAAAAGAACCTGAATGTTAACCTGAAGAGAATCCTGAACTATGACACTCAGGTTACACTGGCATCTTTGAACCTTCTCATTTTGCCTTCAACAGGGATTAAGTCTGGAGGCTGGGTGGTGAGAGGAGTTGCCATGAAGCCATGTCTTCTTTGGTCATGGAAAACTCTAGACAGGTCCCTTCAGTGCAGCTCATTGATTTGCATGGTTTCAAAGAGAGCTTTCGACCTCATCACTGCACAGCCTCCCTTCACCCCACAAGATCATAAAATAGTACGATATTAGGGGCAACATGATGGCTCAGTGGTTAGCGCTGCTGCCTCACAGCACCAGGGACCTGGGGGACTGTCTAGGTGGAGTTTGCATGTTCACCCCGTGTCCATATGGGTTTTCTCCGGTGCTCCGGTTTCCTCCTACAGTCCAAAGATATGCAGTTGGTGGGTTAGCCATGGGAAATGCAGGGTTGCAGGGATAGGGTAGGGGAGTGGGTCTGGGAGGAATGCTCTTTGGAGTGTTGATGAGGACTCAATGGTCCGAATTTGCACTGTAGGAATTCCAACATTCTATAGGAGCAGAGGTAGGCCATTCAGCCCATCGAGTCTAACCTGCTGTTCAGTGAGATCATGGCGGATCTGAAGGTCCTGAGCTCCTCTTTGCTGCCTTTACTCCATAACCCTTGATTCCGTCCCTATCCACCTCAGTCCTGAACATACTTAACGATCCAGCCTCGACAACCCTGTGGAAAAGAATTTCATTGGTTCACCAGCCTCGGAGAGAGAAAATGCTCAACTCCGTCCCTCAGCACTGACATTGTTTGCCCCAGCCCCCCTTTTCTCAAATCCTACAATGCTCATCTCATCGCACCTTCTCACCCCCAACTATGTTCACCACCCCCCTCCATTCTTAATGATATTCACCTCCTTCAAACACAATAACGGTCAACACAGGACCTCACACGCTTCCCCCCCACCCTATCTCATCTCCTGTACCCCCTGATACTTTGACTCTTCTGACAGGAGCCGGGGATTTTGGAAGGTGAATGTTTGAGTTGGGGAGGTAGGGGAGATTTGGACGCTGGGTGCTGGCAGAGGGTGCAGGGGGCGAGGGAGGTTGGAACATTGTTTGAACAGGGGGCGTGCTGAACTGAACCTGGATTGGATAGTGGGGGAGCGGGGTGTTGATGACAATGTTTTGACACTGTAGCCGCTGTGTTTAGGGTTCTGCTGTTGAGCAGCATTTACACCAGCTCTGAAACATTCTGAAAATTGATATAGAAACCAAGACTTGGAGCTCAAGTCTTCAGGTCATCTACCCACTGTTATGTAGAGAAATGCAGAAATCTGGCTAGTGTTAAAATAGCAATTACAAACTCAAATTCCCTGTGTAGCTGAAATGCATGTTCAGTCAGTGGGAATGTGCAATTCGGAGAAGGTTCACTGGGCTGATCCCTGGTATGTATGGATTGTCTTATGGGCAAAGGTTAAACAGGCTGGAACTCTTACTCACTGGAGTTTAAAAGAATGAGAGATGATCTCATTGAAACATATAGAATTCTTAAGGGGCTAGTCAGCATCAATGCTGAGAAGAGGTTTCCCTTCGTGGGAGAGACTAGGACCAAAGGGCATAGTCTCAGAATAAAGAGCAAATTTAAGACTAAGATGAGAAGAATTTATTCTCTCAGAGGATTGTGAGCCTATGGAACTCCTTATCGCAGAGAGTTGTGGGGGAGGAGTATATTAAAGGCAGAGATAGATTTTTAATCAGTAGAGGAATCAAGGAGAAAAGGCAGGAAAGTGGATGTAAGGAACGTCAGAGCAGATATGATCCTATTGGATGACAGAGCAGGTCTGAGGGGCCAAATGGCCTCTTCCTACTCCTATTTGTAATTGTCATACTTCCTCAGAGGGGTACATTAGGGAGCTCAGCTGAATCATTCTCCTCTCCCTATGTTGGAAAATTTGTGTTCCTGTTACTGTTCATTGTGTATCAACGGGCTACAAATAGTTATTGTTGTAATCAAACTTCCCCCAACATAACATTTAATACTTGTACAGATTTAAAAAAAAACATAAGATAGATTTTCATGAATACTCTGCAGTTAACAATTTCTATTTTTTCATTATCAAAGCAGAAACTGAAAGTGTTCTGTGAGAATGGCTGGTGTTGTAATAAAGTCAGCAAAGTGCTGCTTAGTGTTTTCAAAACAGGAAGTCGAACCTACAGCTTTGAGCTGTCTGTGAAATGAGAGTTTACAATGGTCTAAAATAGAAAGGCGTGTTTCCTTTTGGTAAACAGTAGTTATTGCAACCGAACATTTAACTTAAACATTTTTATAAAACGAATCATAAATAAAACATGATCCACATGGATTCCTGGCCAGAAACTGTGAGCAGGAATAGGCCATTCGGCTTTTCAGCTCTGCCATTCAATATGATCACGGCTAATCCCCTATCTGAAATGTGCATTCTACCCATACCCCTCAATGCCTTTAAAATCTAAATATTTATCTATCTCTTTCCTGAACATATTCAATCACTTGACCTCCATACCCTTCTGTGGTAGAAGACTTTACAGTTTCACTACTCTTTGAATGATGCAATATTTCAAGCAACTAAAACATCCTCCCTGCATCCAGTCTGTCCAGCCTTGTTAGAACTTTATGCATTTCAATCCAATCCTTTCTCCTCCTTCTAAACTTGCGTGAATACAAGCCCAGTCAAACCAATCTCTCCTCAATGGACATCCTTCCATAAAAACCAAAAGAACTGCTGATGCTGTAAATCAGGAACAAAAACAAAGTTACTGGAAAAGCTCAGCATGTCTGGAAACATCAGTGAAGGAAAAAACAGAGTTAACGTTTCGGGTCCAGTGACCCTTCCTGAGAACGTCCTTCTATCCCTGGCATCAGTCTAGTGAATCTCAGCTACATTCCTGCTATGGTAGGTATATCCCTCCATACGTGGGTTGATCAAATCTACCAAGACCCTCACCAAGGTCCTGAATAACTGCACTAAGACCTCCCTACATCTGAACTCAAATCCTCTGGCAATGGGGCAAATCCTGTTGTGGTGAAAGCTAATATACCATTTACCTTCCTAATTCCTTCCTACATCACCCCCTCCACCCCTTTTATGTTCATTGACTGGCGTACAAGGACATCCAGATCCCTTTGTACATTCACATTTCCCAATATGTCACCATTTAAATAATATTCTTCCTTTCTGTTTATCACACTGAAGTGACACTTAGTCGCATTGTAATGTGCCTGCCATATATTTGCCCACCCATTCAACTTGTCTAAATCATCCTGAAGCCTTCTTGCATCTTTCTCACAACTTACAATCTTGGCCTGTCATCAGCAAACACTATAAAATCATAGAATCCCTGAAGTGCAGAAACAGCCCTTCGGCCTATCGAGTCCACACCAATCCCTCTGAAGAGCATCCCACCTAACCGACAGAGCACTGGACACTGTGGCAATATTGCATGGCCAATCCACCTAACCTTCACGTCTGTGGACTTTGGGAGGAAACCAGAGCACCCAGAGGAAACTCACAGTGATGCAGGGAGAATGTGTAAACTCCACACAGACAGTTGCCCCAGGGTGAAATGGAATCTGGATCCCTGGTGCTATGAGGCAACAGTGTTAACCATGAGCCACCGTGCTGCCCCATGCTCCAACTGTGGGTCAAACTGGGAAATGTTGCATTTGATTCCTTCATCTAGGTTAATTATAAATGCCATTAAGACCTAGGGTCCAAGAGCTGATCCTTGCGGTACCCCACAAGTCACCTGCCTGCCACTTGGAAAAAGACCCATTTATTCCCACCCTCTTTTTCATGTCTGTGAACCAATTCTTGATCCATGTCAATATACTACACCCTATCCCATCTGCTTTAATTTTTCCCAGTAACTGGTTATGAGGATCTTTGTCAAAATTCTTCTGGAAATCGAATACACCACACCTACTGGTTCTCCCTTATTTATTCTACCTTTTACTTACACTTACCATCACTTCCATATGATTTAAGCAATGAATAGTAACCAGGAGAGGATGTTTTGGCCAGCTTTCACAGTTTGTTTATCCTTAGTGAGAGAGACAGAGAGAGAACCTTTCAGTGAACAACATATTAAGTTGCACATTTGTGTTCAGATCTGGACTCCATGCTGGTTCTAGAAAGGACTGGCCAACTGGGATGCGGGACTGGAAAGAAGCCATTTCGTCCTGGAGTTTGTTCTGCCATTCAGTGAGATCAGAACTGATCTATGACATAACTACACTGCCCTTTGCCTCCTATCCCTGTGATATTTGGTTAACAAAAATCTTTCAACTTAAAATCAAATATTTACAATTGATCTTAGATGAATTGCAATTTGCAGAAGAGTCCCAAAGCTCTAGCACCTTCTCTTTGTACAAATCTTTCCTAATTTCACACCTGGCTCAAGTATTTAGACTATATCCTTAATCCCAGACTCCCCAACCAGTACAAGTAGTTTTCTCTCTATTGATCCTATCTGTTTCTCTTTATATCATGCAAACTTGGTTCAAATCACGTCTAATCTTCTAAATTCCTGGGAAAATGACCTTTATTTGTTTAATCTCTCCTTCTAGTTTAACCCTTAAGATCCATTGATCAGTCTCAAACTGCACTGAACTCTTTCCAAACCAAAATAGACTCATGAAGGTGCAGTGCCCAGAACTACTCTCAATGTCTCCAGATGTGGTCTAACCAGGGTTTATGTCTCGAGAATATGATTTCCAACCTCTTGCACTCTAGCCTCTTGACAGAAAGGCCAACATTCCAATAGCCTTCTATATTATTTTCTGTATCTGTTCAGGATGTTTTAATGATCTATGTACCTGGAACTCCAAATCTCCACTGTCTCCAGATTTTCATCAATTAGAAAGTACCTTGTTCTATCCCCTTTTTAGACCCTAACAGGAAGGCCTCACATTTTCCAACAACAAAATCCATTTACAATGGTTTTCCCATTCATTCAAACCATTTCTTTGTGAGAGGACATTTACTTCAGAGCACTTGCACTGCTGTCTATTTTTGTGATATCAGCAAGTTTGGATATTCCATCATCCAACTCATTGACAAATATAGTGATTAATCGATGGTCCAATGCAAATCCTTTACAGATAATCACTACTTAATTTCAGCCAATTAGACAACATGCCTATTACCTCAACTTTCTATTTCCTGCTGTTCAATCAACTTCTAAACCAAACCCAGATTATTCCCCCAACTTAGGATAGGTGCTTCTAATGAGGAACTTTATCAAGTGCCTTCAGATAGTCCATATCAATGACATGCATTCAATGCGAAAGTGTATAGGCGCCATGTGTAGAAAGTCACATGGTATTTAAGAGAAAGACCAGCACAGTACGGGGGAAGGGAGTAAGAGTCTCAGTGAGGCAGCACAGTGTCACAGGGTTTAGCCCTGCTGGCTCATAGCGCGGGGGACCCAAATTTGATTCGAGCCTCGGGCGACTGTCTGTGTAAAGTTTGCATGTTCTCCCTGCATCTGCTTGGGTTCCCTCTGGGTGCTCTGGTTTCCTCCCATAGTCAAATGATGTACAGGTTAGGTGGATTGCCCATGCAGAATTTCCCATAGTGTCCAGGGATGTGTAGGCTAAGTGGTTTAGCCATTGGAAATGCAAGTTTACAGGGATAGGGTAAGGGGGATGGATCTGGGTGGGGTGCTCTTTGGAGGTTCAGTTTGGACTTGCTGGGCTGAATGGCCTACTTCCACGCCGTAGGGTTTCTATTATTCCACGATCAGGGAGTCATTGGTTGTCCCTCGATTTGAGGATGATGTCTACTCACTTGAGCTTCTGCTGTGGGTCTTCACGTGAGTAAACAGAACAAGAGAATGACAAAGGAAAAAATTGGACCTGTCGGAGATCTACATGGTACCTATGCATGGAATGTAGAAAGTATAGGCAGGGCTCTTAATTGGTACATTGTCTCTATCTTTACAAAAGAGATGCAGACATTTTAATTAAAGACAAATTTGGAATTTAACATAAATCAACATAAGGAAAATGAAAGTACTGAAGGGGTTGATTTCTTTGAAGATGGATAAGTCCCCAGGAATGGTTGAATCGTATCCTGTTTGTTCATAATGGGAGATAACGGACCATATTTAACCAGCTCACATTCACAAAACTCAAAACACTTACTGTTTGATGTGTTTCTGTAATTGACTAACACTTGTTGAACACGCAAGGCATAGAGTTGAAGGGTGCAGAAGTTATATTGGAACTGTGTGAAACATTGGTTGGGCCACAGCTAGTGTAGCGTGTGTGGTTCTGGAATCCACATTACGGAACAGATGTGAAAGCACTGGAGGGGGTGCAGTGGAGATTTACCAGGACGTTACCTGGGCTGGAGAATTTCAGTCATGGAGAGATTAGATAGACTGGGGTTGTTTTCCTATAAAGCAGAGGAGGTTAAGAGGGAACATGATTGAAATGTATAAAATTATGAGATGTGAAGAAACTTTCCCCTTGGAGGATAGATCTATGACCAGGGGGCATAGATTTAAGGAAAGGCACAGAAGGTTTAGAAGAGATGTGAGGAAAAACTCTTTCACTCAGAGGGTGGTGGGAGACTGGAGCTCACTGCTTGTAAGGATGGTGGAGACAGAAACAAACACTCACATTGAAGAAGTATTTAGATGTGCACTTGCAATGCTAAGGCATACAAGACAATGGGACAAGTGCTGGAGAATAGAAAGCCAGTTAGAGTCATACCCAGCAAAAAAGGAAGATGGTTTTGGTCGTGCAGATCAGCAATCTCAGCCCCAAGACATCACTGCAAGAGAATGTCATCTTAGACCCAACCATCTTCACAGCACGGTGGCACAGTGGTTAGCACTGCAGCCTCACAGCGCCAGGGACCCGGGTTCGATTCCACCCTCGGGCGATTGACTGTGTGGAGTTTGCACATTCTCCGTGTCTTGCGTGGGTTTCCTCCGGGTGCTCCGGTTTCCATCCACAGTCCAAAGATGTGCAGGCTAGGTGGAGCCACCATGCTAAATTGCCCATAGTGTTCAGGGATGTGTCAATTAGGAGAGTATAGGGTTAATGGGTCTGGATGGGATGCTCCGAGGGTTGGTGTGGACTTGTTGGGCCGAAGGACCCGTTTCCACACTGTAGGGATTCTATTCTATTCTATGAATCTTCAGTTGCTTCATTAATGACTTTCCTTCAGGATTGGTTCAGCCAATGTGCAAACAAGGCAGGTTACTGAGAGTGATACAGTTTGGGGAAAATGTGGTTACAATTCACTAGCTTTAGAAAAAAATGTAATCTGATCAGAAACACACAAAGTATCAGAAGCAGCAATTCCTGTTTCGTTAGTTTCAGACAATTGTTGCAAATGGAAACTAACTGTGGTGTAGTTATTGGAGGAGCAGCACAGTTTCCATCTCCTTACGATCAGCATCGTGATGTAGGGTGTGTGATTTATATATATTTCAATTTATTTTAGAAGTTGTATTTTGAACAAGTGGCATGGTTTGTGTGTTTATGAAGGGAATTACAAATTAATCATTAAGTATTGCCGTAGCCATGATGATTTCTTCAGAAAAAATACACTGGGAGATAGTTCTTGGAGGCTAATGAGTTTTGTTTTCATTAGGAGAGATTTTGAGAGTGAACAAAGTAAACAGTGTAGCACATTAGGATTTAGTTCAAAATATCCAGAGTTTTTCTTTGGCATTAGGGAACCACACATAGTTCAGTAAGGCCTTTAAGATTCATTTTTTGTTTTGAGAGATTCCTGGTTGAAACTGGGTGCCCCAAACCAAATAATGTGTGTGTTTGTTTTCCAGTGAAAGGTCATGTTGTTAAAACCAAAAGACAAATAAACTTTGATCTATCAAGCCAGATTTCAGTCTGGAACATGACATAGCAGCACCAACACAAGCTGGTATCATAATAGCATGTTGTCATTGTATTCTAAGGGGTCGCCTGCTCTGACACCGATCCACATGAATGCACAGTGTTTGAACAAATTGGAAACATTAGATTTGATGCAGGGAGACAGAAGATTTGCAGCTACATGTTAGCAGCTGGCAGAAGGCTGGAACCGAGCCAGGAGACCAAAACAAAATTCCCAAGAGAAGTAGCAGCCTTAGGTTAATTTTCTTAGGCAGCAATATCACTTGAGCTGCCATGCCCATTTCCTGGCTCTTTATCCTAGTTTTAAATGTTACAGTATTGTATCTTCAGATTTTTTGTCTCTAGTTTAGCTTTTAGTAATTAGCCCAGCTTTAGTTTGTATTGATGAATCATGACTATTTCTTCAAATGCTCCTGATTTTTCAGCTGGATTCAAAAGCAGGAATTCTTGCTTTGTACGTTCAAAAGGAATGTGAAATATTTGAGCACAACTTTGGAAAAATAGATCTGTTTCTGGCTGCTTACTTCATATGGCAAAATCTTCGCTTACAAATTAAAATCAGATGTCACCGCCAACATAGCACCTTTAACATCTGCCAACTGTGCAACTCCACAAAGCCTTCATGCCTCCAACCTTTCTCCTGATAACTGACTCTAAACAAAGTGCCAGCCTTACTCATCCCCAGTAAACATTAAGAAAGTTCAACCCAATCTCACACATAACAAAATCATTTAACTTGAATGCTACAATGTTTTCCAATTTCTATAATTGTTTGAAAAGGGAACTGTGCCAATGATCCCAAAACACATGGAATGGTGCAAAAAACAGTTGTTTACATTAAGCGTCACTGAGACTAAGTGATAAATGGAGAACCAGCTAATGTTCTATTCAATTTGATGTATTTAAAACACATTCTTAATTGCTAAAACCAGAGAGATGCCATATTGCTACTGACATTTTAATATTGTTTTAATTTCATTCCTCATAAATCATGGAGGCGTTACTATGTTATAAGTGAATTAAGAGATGGCTGCAGAGCAACCCTTAGTAACCAGAACTGTTCATTGGTCGATGTATCTCCCCCTGCATGACTTTCTTGGAGAAAGTCCTCTATATAGTGAGTGTAATGTGATCTGACATCACATCCTGTGATGCCCTCCATTATCCTATTGATAACTTGTTACTGTACATTGCGTATTATACTTCAGGCATCAGCAAAGTCATTTTTGTTCTGTAATTATTCCCAGAAGGGAATGTATTCCCATTTTACCAGACTGGATCATTGTGGTTACAAGGACTGATATCGGCTCAATTGTCAAGTGCTGTAGTTTGTACTTGGATAGTCAGCACTGAGGGGAAGATGACCGTATTAGCAACAGGACACTTTCACTACAGTATCTCCCTAGTGACACAGGAGTGAAAAAGACATAGGAAGAAATAGAGAGAACATAGAAGTACAGCTAGAGTAAGAGGAGAGATAATCAAAAGGTGAGACAGTGACGATAATGTGGCTTTAAGAGGTGTATTTTGTCCTTTTTTGAAGAGAGGTTTTAAGGCAGAGGTAACAAGGAGCTTTTCCAGCTCCACATTTATTGACTCTAGCTTCCAGCATCTGCGGTCCTTACTGTCTCTAGAGCCACTGGAGTAAACAGCTTGAGGCGCCTTGGAGTGTTTTTTTTGAAGCTGGAACAATAGAAGCAGCCTGAATGGGTGTGGTCAAGCTCTCCCAAAACCAGAATTTTGAGTTTCAATTTTCAGCAGTTGCTGTTGGGATCTTGAAGTGGATGCTATTTTTATCCCTCTCTGTTACAGCCAAGAGCGGGGGGGGGGTTCTCTTTGTGCTACTGGAGTTGTATATGAGACAATCTGTTTTCTGAAATTTGTCTTTTGCCAAGGGTGTGTTTATGGCATTTTACTATATTGGAACAGTTAATTAATAATAGTTACTGTATCTATTATTCTATTAAGTTTTCCCAATAGAGTTAAAATACAAAAGAAGGAATAAGTTAACTCTATTGGGTGAACAAAGTGTGTTTGGCTTTAAATCCAGTGGTTTGACCAATCAAATTGCATTTAGAACACAACGCCTGACATTTACCTTTAAAATAAGAAAACATTAGGGTCGAGACTATCTTCTGAATATTTTGAGAAGGTTTGTCTGGTCCATAAGACGGGGAGAAAATCAGAGTGTGAGAGGGATAGAGGGAAAGAAAGACTCCACAAAAGGAGGACAAAAAGAATACACCTTATAAAACAAGGAGTTCCATAAAGACAGCAGCTGCTGGGGGAAGAAAGTTATTGTTCAAAAATATAATGATTGCACTCAAACACTTACTAATCCAGGAAACATTGGAGCAGGAGTAGGCCATGCAACTCTGTCGAGCCTACCCTTCCATTCGGGGGCAGTACGGTGGCTCAGTGGTTCACAATGCTGCCTCACAGCGCCAGGAACCTGGGTTCGATTCCACCCTCGGGTGACTGTGTGGAGTTTGCACATTCTCCCAGTGTCTGCGTGGGTTCCCTCTGGGTGCTCCGGTTTCCTCCCACAGTCCAAAGATGTGCAGGCTCGGTGGATTGGCCATGCTGAATTACCCATACTGTTCAGGGATGTGTAGGTTCGGTGGGTTATAGGGGGATGTGTCTGGGTGGGATGGTCCGAGGGTCGGTGTAGACTGGTTGGGCTGAAAGGTCAGTTTCCACACTGTAGGGATTCGATGATTCTATGATTCAGTATGATCATGGCTGATCGAAAGCTTCAATACCTTTTAATAACCTCATTCCCATCAATAAACACCGAGTTGGATCCGACATACAAACGACTGAGAAACAGAATCGGAAGTAATACCAACACCCAGCAAACCGAGGCAAATAAATACCAAGTGGAACAGAACAAAACACAACACTTCACCGGAGGCGCACCAATAATGTTACCGAGCAAGGGGACAAAACATTTGCAATCAAGCCCACTGGCCCAGCAAGCAAGTCTACAACCTCATCCACAACCCAAACTACAAATCTTCTCAAAAACTTTCAACAAAGTTATAACGTTGGTGGTTTAAGAAAGGCACTGGGAAAAACGATGTGGTAAAAGGTGTGAAATGTGTGGGATTATTTAAGGTAGTGAAGGAAACCTGAAGGGAAGTAGAGGAGCTGCAGGAGAGTGCACAGCCTAGTCACAGGCTGGATACATACGTGCTGGTGTTGGACTGGGCTGGACAAGGTCAGAAATCACACAACTCCATATTATAGTCCAACAGGTTTATTTGAAAACACATGCATTCGGAGCCTCACTCCTTCCTCAGGTGTTCGTGAGAGATGTGGTATCAGACAGAATTTATAAGGTAAACATCAAAGAGTCACACCACTGATGAGGATGTATTAAACAAACCTAAGGTTTTATTTGAATAATATGTGTATGTAAATCCCTGAATTTCTTTCAAACCACTGCTGAGAGAACGAAACATTTTATCAGTGTTAAAAAAGAAGTAACATTTTAGGTCAGACAATGCATGTTAAGTGCAATGCCTTGTTTAAAATCTGTTTGTGTTTTGGTTTGGAGTCAGATTGGTTTAATTTCTAAAGCAGAAATTTATAAAATGCCATATTGACTGACTGTCTATAAACGGTGTACTTTTTGATCAAAATAGAACGCATCTGCAAATATAAATTCACCCCATAGAATTACACGCGAGAGAGAGAGCACAAGCACGAGTGAGTGGGATTCCTCACCATGGGTCCAAAGGAAGAAAATGTCAGTCATTAACAACATTTCTGAAACAACTACATCATGATATCAACAAGTTTCATTCCACCAGACTTACCATGGACTGCTCTTTAGAATCAGTCTCATTCTCGGACACGCATCTCCATCAAGGATAGACACCTCTACCTCACTCGACCGCAAGCCCATGGATAACCTCACGATGCTGCATTTCTCTAGCTTCCACCCTAAACATATTGAAACAGCCATCCCCTACGGACAAGCCCTGTGCATACATGGGATCTGTTCAGATGAGGAGGAATGAGACAGACACCTGAAGGTGTTGAAGGATGCCCTCATAGGAACAGGATACGATGCTCAACTCATCAATCACCAGTTCTGACGTGCCACAACGAAAAACTGTAATGATCTCCTCAGAAGACAGACATGGGATACGTCCAACAGGGTACCCTTTGTCATCCAGTACTTCCCAGGACCGGAGAAACTATGCAGTGTTCTTTGCAGCCTTTAACACATCGAAGACGATGAACATCTTGCCAAGATCTTTCTCATGCCTCCACTTCTTGCCTTCAAAACAACCACCAAACCATAAACAGACCATTGCTTGCAGCAAACTACCCAGCCTTCAGGACAACATCGACCACAACACTATACAACCCTGCCACGGCAACCTCTGCAAGACATGTCAGATCATCGACATGGGCACCACCATCTACCACGTACACGGGAGATACTCATGTGACTCAGCCAACACTGTCTCATACCCTGCAGGCAAGGATGCCCCAAGGCATGGTATATTGGTGAAACTATACAGACGTTACGATAACGGATGAATAGACACCGTGCAAGAATTGCCAGATAGGGATGTTCCCTGCCAGTGCGGGAACATTTCAATGGTCAAGGACACTCGGCCTCAGATCTTCGGGTAAACATCCTCCAAGGCAGATTTTGGAATACACAAGAAGAGAGTCGCCGAGCAGAGGCTGAAAAGTCAAGTTCGGTCCCCATGAGGAAGGCCCCAAGCAGGATCTTGGGTTCATGTCGGAGTACAAGTGATCCTACCACACTATACTTTCTCTCCGTTTCCACACACACACACACACACACACACACACACACACACACACACAC
>NC_063363.1:31643376-31693438 GCF_021869965.1 Rhincodon typus | reverse complement strand
CACACACACACACACACACACACACACACACACACACACACACACGTATATCAATGCGGTGAATTTGTATTTGCAGATACATTCTATTTTGTTCAAAAAGCACACAATTTATAGACAGTCACTATGGCATTTGATAAATTTCTACTTTAGAAATAAATCCAGTCTGACTCCAAACCAAAACACAAACAGATCCTAAACAAGGCCTCATACCTAACGTGTATTGTCTGATCTAAAATGTCACTTGTTCTTTACACTGAACCTTTAGTTCTCTCAGTGCTGTGAACATAAAGAAATTTGGAGATTTACATATACGTATGATTCAATTAAAACCTTCTAACTGATTAAAAGATTTAACAGCATTTTAGGTTTGTTTAATACATCATCAGTGGCGTGATCCTTTGATCTTTTACTTATAAATTCTGAGTTTGATACCACCGCTCTCACTAACACCTGAAGAAGCAGCAAGGATCCAAAAGCTTGTGTTTTCAAATAAACTTGCTCGATAGTAAGACAGCATCTGACCTTTTCATAGACTTCACCGGTGTGGGTAAGATTTTCAAGTAGAACAGGGGGAGTAGGTAAAGAAGCTAAAAGATTAAGAGATACGGGAGCTGGTCTGTTTCTAATAGAAAGACATAAAAGTGTTTGCATTGCTTCTGAAATATTGCCCTAGAGTGTGAAAATCTGTGTAAGAAATGGAGAAAGGAGGAGTTTGTTCCCCTTGTGTAAGATAAGGCTAAAACATCCAATCAAGACTGGGGAATTGATGATGGTGGGAGTGATAGAAAAACTGGCTATTCCAGGAATACAGTTTGTTCTTGGAAACAATACAGCTGGATCACAGGTGGGAGCGATACCAATTGTAGTGGAAAAGCCAAAAAAAAAAAACCAGCCAAATAAGAATTTTAAAGAAAAATACCTTGGGATTTTTCAAGACTGTGTGGTGACAAGGTCCCACAGCTGTAAGTTAAAACATGAAAGGAGAATAAAAGGGAAAGATGAAGGAGATGAGGTCCAGTTAGCTGACACACTGTTTGATGAGGTGGTAAAGGAGAAACTTGAACAGGTACAGGGTCAGGCAGAGGTGTTTAAGTTCTGAAAGATTATTAATGGAATTAAAACAAAAAGATGAGATGATAACAGGATTTGTATCACAAATCCTATTCGGAAAAGGAATCAGTGTATTTCAGAATGCCATTACATTAAGGATACAATCTTAAGATAGAAATGGAGACCTTGGCAGGTTAGTGCAGATGAGAACTGGGTGGAAGTTCACCAGATGATGCTGCCAGTAGTATACAGACAGGAAGCATTGTGGGTAGCACATGACTTACCTGTAGGAAGTCACTAGGAGTGAAGGTGGCTCAGGCCGAGATACAGGAGCATTTCTATTGGCCTGGATTACATAAAGATGTGTTTGAATTTTGCCATACCGGTCGTACGTGTCAGATGATCGGAATGCTACAGGCAGTAATAAAACCAGCACCTTTGATGCCAATTCCCACATTTGAAGAGTCTTTTACACGCGTTATAATTGATTGTGTAGGTCCTATCCCTAAAACCAGTATTTTCTAACCATAATGGATGCATCTACCAGGATTCTGGAGGCAATTCCATTACAGAATGTCAAGGCAAAAAGGCTGTAGAGGAGTCGCTTGCTTTCTTTACCCGTTACGGGAGTGAGGAATCAAATCCAGATGTTTTAGATTTTAATGCACCTCAGAATAAATTGAATGACGAGGAAATCCTTAAGGAATGGGTTAGGGTAGTGAGCTATCTGAAGCAGGAACAGAAAACTGAATTGAAAGACTTGCTATAGTGCTCGGAGGACCTATGTAGAAATAGAATGGAGAGGACTAATGCCATAAGTACACCAAGTTGATGTAGGGAATGTTGTTCTGATAAAACAATATCCCTACAGACTAAATCCACACAAAGCAGCACAAATTCAGAAGGAAGTGGAAGCAATGCTCCAAGAAGACATCATTGATCATCGGAAGATCAATGCCATGACTAAATCTGACTCGTACCCAATTCTAAGGCTGGAGAATTGTGTGGAGAAAGTACGACAAGCCATTTACATCACAAAGTTGGACTTACCTGGTGATTACTGGCAAGTACCTTTTGTCGGAGAGAGTAAAAGAGGTTTCTGCTTTTGTAACCCCAAATGGGCTATATCAATTTAAAGTCATGCCCTTTGGAATGAAAGAAACACCAGCCATTTTTCAAAGGCATATGAACAGAATTGCTGCTGGGCTGAGTAAGTGTACCGTCTACAGCAAGCCTGACACAGGGATGTTGGCCAGGGAACAGGGTGGTGTGTTAAAGTGGCAGGTAACAGGAGGTGGTAAATGGGCAGGTGTTGCACCTTCGCTGGTTGCGGGGGAAGGTGCCGTGGGGGATGTTAGGAGTGAAGGAAGAGCGGACCAGGGTGTCCCGGAGGGAACAGTCCTTGCAGAAGGCGGACAGGGGAGGGGAAGGGAACGTGTCTGGTGGTGGCATCTTGCTGGAGGTGGCGGAAATGGCTTCAGATGATCTGCTGGATGTGGATGCTGGTGGGATGGTAGGTCAGGACAAGGGGAATCCTATCATTGTTGTGGCAGGGATGAGAAGGGGTGAGGGCGGAAGTGCAGGAGATGGGTCGGACCCAGCAGAGAGCCCTGTTGACAATGGTGCTAGGGAATCCTCAGTGAGGAAGAAGGTGAACATTTCGGAGGCTCCCCTGTCGAAGTTGGCCTCATCAGAACATATATGACGGAAACAGAGGGACTGAGAGAATGAGATGGAGTCTTTACAGGAAGCTGGATGTGAGGATGTATAGTCCAGATAGCTGTGAGTCAGTGGGTTTATAGTGAATAATAATAGCCAGTCTATCCTCAGAAATGGAAACAAGAGGTATCGAGGAAGGGAAAGGAGGAGTGAAAGATAGGTCATAAACTTGGCAAAAAACAGAATTTGCAAAGGCAGAAGTGACATTCTTAGAACACAACATCGGATAGGAAAGGATGACATCAAGGAACGTGAAGATGAAGGTAATCGAGGAATTTCCAAGACCATCCTCGATAAAAGAAGTGCTACGATTTTTAGGATTGAGCAGATTCTACAAGAAATTTGTACCAGAAATCTTTCTGGAAAGATTTAAAGACAAGGACACCAGATTATTTTGTTGGGGTCTCATGTTACAAGCAATTAATTTATAGCTTGGTGCAGAGCTGGATGAACACAGCAGGCCAAGCAGCATCAGAGGAGCAGAGATGATGCTGCTTGGCCTGCTGTGTTCGTCCAGCTCTGCACATTGTTGTCTCGGATTCTCCAGCATCTGCAGTTCCTACCATCTCTAATTTACAGCTTGTGTGTGTTGCAGGTCACAATAATATTATTGCAGATGCTTTATCGCGAGTTTAAAAGAAAAATGCTTATACAACACACAAACGGCAGTGTTCAATGTTATAAGTAGACACAGAATTTGTATAAAATGTGTAACTCTACTGACATAATGGAGTTAAGATTTTAAAAAGAGAAAAAAGAAAACATGAAGCCATCTTCTCATAATGGTTCATTTTTTTTCTTAAGGCAGGAGGTGTTGTACTCCACCCAACTTCACTTGTGGATTGGGAGGCAGATAGTTAGAATTTGGTGTTTGTAAAACTCTAGTGGGGGGGGAGGGGAAGCATTGCGTGGTCTCTTTAAAAGATCATGTGCTTTTTCTGTGCTTAGAGATTTAAAATGGAAGTCTGTGAGCAGCAGCTTGAAAGTTTGCATGTACACAGAACACCCGAATTGAAATATTTGTATTGAAAGGCCGTACAGTTAGCAGGGCAAGCAGCATTTTTTTTTAAACCAAGACAACAGGCTTTTGAATTTAGCCAATCAATTTGAACCAGGCACTTAGATAGCAAAAAGCTATCAAATTAAAATCTGATGATTTTGACAATATAGGACCAATCCTATTATAAGAAATATTGGTATGTCATCAAGGGTATGAAAGAAGGGGGCAGTTGGACAAAGACCCCAGAGCTAACTGCCATCCGCCAAAGATAATGGCCCTCAGCTCTCAAGAGAGAATCGCTGGCTCTCACAACCTCCTCTATGTCTTAGAGAAAGCACCATCTAAATAACAGCAATACCAATGGCACAACTAATTAAATATTCCTGACAGAAGAATCAACGGAGAAGGCATTCCTGACATAAGGATTGATGGGGAAGGCACAAAACATTCCAGGAGAGAAGTAGTAGGAACTGCCGATGCTTCCGCAGCTCCACTGGCCCTATCGCCCATCTCTTCCTCCGTTATATCGATGACTGTATCGGCGCCACCTCGTGCTCCCACAAGGAGCTCGAACAGTTCATCAACTTTACTAACACCTTCCACCCCAACCTCAAGTCCACCTGGACCATGACTTTGTGTCAGCTGAAAATTTAAGTTTTATCATAAGGAATAGGAACAGGAACAGAGCCAGGCCATTCAGCCCCTCGAGTTTGCTCTGCCATTCAATAGGATCATGGTTGATCTACCATTCCTCATGTCTGCTTTCCCTTTGCTGGCAACCCTTGATTATTTGACCAATCATAAATCTACCAATCTATCTATCATGAGTTCTGAGGAAGGGTCACCAGACCTGAAACGTTAACTCTGTTTTCTCCTCCACAGATGCTGCCAGACCTGCTGAGCTTTTCCAGCAACTTTGTTTTTGTTCTTGATTTACAGCATCTGCAGTTCTTTCGATTTTTATTATGAATCTATCTATCTCAGCCTTAAATGTACACAAGGACTGTGCCCCCACGCCTCTCTGGCGAGGAGCTCTAAACACTCAAAATCTCAGAGGAAAAAAAAAAGTCATCCTCAACTTCAATTAGCACCCCTTTATTCTGAGACTATGCTCTCTCATCCTAGACTCTCCCACGAAGAGAAACATCCTCTCAGCATTAACCCTGTAAAAGCTCTGAAGAAGCCTTATATGTTTCAATGAGATCACCTCTCATTCTTCAAAACTCCAGTGAGTAAAGTCCAACCTGCTTAATCTTCACTCATTGAATAATCTATCAGGGATCAATCTAACAAACCTTCTCTGAACTGCCTTCAAATGAAAAAAAAACAGCTCGCACTACTCCAGATGTGGTCTCACCAGCACCCTGTACAGTTTCAGGAAGACTTCCCTACTCTTATACTCCAATCCCCTTGAAATAAGGGCCAATACTGTATTAGCCTTCCTGATTACCTGCTGTACCTATGTGCTAGCTTTCTGTGTTTCGTGCACAAGTTTTCCCGCCCCTCCCCCAAGTACCTGTGTGTCGCAGCTTTCTGCAGTTTCTCTCCATTTAAATAACCTTCTGCTCGCCGTCTCAAAATCTAAAACTTTTGCAGTTTCCCACAGTATACTCCATTTGCCATCTTTTTGCCCACTTTCTTAACCTATCGATTACAATTAGTTTCCTCAAACATATACTTTGAAAACTGGGGCCCTAATACTGATCCCTGCGGTACCCCACTAGTCACTGTCTGCCATTTCAAATAAAACCTATTTGTTCCTACTCTTCGTTTCCTGTCTGCTAATCAATTTTCTATCCCTCTCAATGCATTATCCACAATCTCATGCGCTTTAAACTTTACACTTCATCGCTTCAGTGAGGCTTTGTCGAAAATCTTCTGGAAGTTCAAACAGACCACAACTACTGGCTCCCCCAATCAATTCTACTAGACACTTCCTCGAAGAATTCCAATGGATTTGTCAAGTATGATTTTCCTTTGTGAATTCATGTTGACTGTGTCCAATTCTACAACTCTGCTAACAAAATCCTTGATAATGCACTCTAGCATCTTCCTCACTAACGATGTCAGACTCATTGGGCTATAGTTCTGTTTTCTCTTCGCTTCCCTTTTTAAATAGCAGAGTTACATCAGCTACTCTCTAATCTGTGGGAACTGCTCCACAATCTAAAGAATCATGGAAGATGAGCACCTATGCATCGCATTAATTTGCTGGCTACTTCCTTAAATATTCTGGGATGTAGATCATCAGGCCCTGGGAATTTATCAGCCTTCAATCCCATCAATTTCTCCAACATCGTCACTCTAACACAGATTTGGTTCAGTTCCTGCCTCTCACTAAATCCTGTGCTTCCCTTCATTTCTGATACATTATTTGTGTTTCTGTGTTCACAAAGGGAAGACAAAGTATGAATTTAGTTTGTCAGTTCTTTATTCCTATTATTTGCATGATTAATTCATCCACTTTACCTCAAAGCTCCGTACATTCAGGCACAAAGCCTCAAGACTCCTTGTTTTAAGGTTCCTTGTCACATTCCTAATTTTTTTTTTTTTTTTTTTTTTAAACACTGTGGCCTTGTTTGATTCTGGCCTTTGATTCCCCTGCCTAACACTGCTCTTATTCCCTTTTCTGTCTTTTGTTCTTGTCCTAGAGTCATGCAGCACAGAAACAGACCTTTCAGTCCAACAAGTTGATGCCGACCATAATCCCAAACTAAATTAGCCCCATCTGCCTGCGCTTGGCCCATATCCCTCCAAACCTTTCCCCATTCATGTACTTACACATTGTAACTGTACCTATATCCACCATTTCCTCTCGAAGTTCATTCCACACGCGAATCACCCGTGTAAAAAATTTGTTCCTCATGTCTTTTTTAAACTTCTCTCCTCCCTAGTCCTGAAAACCCTCATCCTAGGAAAAACACAACTACCATTAACTCTGTTGATACTCATGATTTTACAAACCTCTATGAGGTCACTTCTTAACGTATGATCCAGTGAAAAAAGTCCAAGCCTATCCAGCCTTTCTTTATAACTCAAACCTTCCATACCCACTGACATCTGGTAAATCTCTTTTGATCCCTCTCTAGTTTAATAATATCCTTCCTATAACAGGGTGACCAGAACTGGGCACAGTGCTCCAGAACAGGCCTCACCAATGTCCTGTACAACCTCAACTTGACTTCCTGACTCCTACACTCAAAGGACACCTCGATTCCACTTCCTCTGACTCCTTGCACAGGTTCCCAAATCCCAGCTAATATAATCACTTTTGCAAATACTTCCCAGGGCATCAGTCCCAGTCCTGGGGCAACCTGCCTGGTTTGTACAATCCCACCTTGCCTAGAACTTGTTCCAATGCCCAGGAATCTTAAACCATCCCTCTCACACCATCTCTTTAGCCACGTGTTCACCTGATGTATCCTGCTATTTCCACTCTGATTAGCATGTGGCACTGGTAGTAATCCGGAGATCACTACCTTTGAGATCCTACATTTCAGCTTGCTTCCTGACTCCTTATAACCTGTTTTTAGGACTTCATCTTTTTTTTTTTAAAAAACCTACATCATTGCTACTAATGTGTACCACAACCACTGGCTGTTCACTGTCCCACTCCAGTACAGCTGCTCTGAGACATTCATGACCCTAGCACCAGGGAGGCAAGATTCCACCCTGGATTCTTATTTACAGCCACAGGAACTCCTCTCTGTTCTCTTTACACTTGCATCCTCTGTTATTGTTGCAATTCCATACTTTTTGCTCTTCCCCTATGCAGCAGAGAGTCATGAATTTGACCGTTGCTGCTTTCCCCCCTAAGAGGCCATTCCCCTCAACAGTTTCCAAAGTGGTGCATCTGTTTCTCAGGGGAATGGCCACAGGAGATTCCTGCAGTGCCCGCCCATTCCGCTTGCTCTGCGCGGTGGTTACCCATTTCCTTTCTGCCTGTGGAGTTTTAGCCTGCGGGGTGACCACTTCTCGGTATGTCCTATCCCATCATTCTCTCAGCTTCATGGATGGTCCATGGTCACCAATCCAGCTGTGAAACCCAGGCTTCTGAGAGCTGTAGCTGGAGACACTTCCTACACACATGCTGCTCCCAGACACTGGTTTTCCCGCACAGAACAGGAGCACATCAGTACAATCATTAACATGTCAGCCAAATGATCAAAGTTAATAAATACACTACACTGATTTACATACATGTTTCAACAGGTTGATGAAAATTTTATGACAGATATTTGATTTGATTCAATTTATTATTAACATGTATCTAAGTACAGTGAAGAGTTTTGTTTTGCGTACAGTACAAGCAAGTCATATCATACAAACAGCATAGGGTGATAGAAGAGTGAGGAATACAAAGTTACGGCTGCAAAGAAGGTGCACAAAAAGCAAGATCAACATTAGACTTGTATCTTCTGCCTGATGGAAGAGGTTGCAAGAGTTTATAACGGGGTGGGAGTGGTCTTTGATGATATTGGCTACCTTTCCAAGCTATCAAAAGTTGCGACTGTTGGGATTTAAACCTGAGCCCTCTAGCCCAGAGGTAAGGAAACTACCAGTGTGCCACAACAGAAACCGGATAGAACCCAGAGTGCACCATACATTGCTTTCTGATCCAATAATCACTGGATTATATAAAAAAAAAAATAGCCAAGGATGGTTTCAAACCATCAAGCTCTGGGGTTATGGGCCCAGCACACTCCTGCTGCAAAACAGAGTTTGAAACCACATTCTGTACATGTCGTCAATCTGTCAATGGAGGTTATGACAGAGTTTTGGAGCAAGTGGGTCTTGAGCCAGACCTCCTGGCTCAGACGAGGAGACACTACCACTAGACCGCCAAAACAACTGAAAGGCCACACAGATATTCAGGCTCTGAATTGCTTATTTACTAGGCAGCCATTTTACTCCATTTAGCTGTGACACCAGGAACACTGGTCAAATGAGCAACTGAACCAGCAAACCTACTATCCTTAGTATCTCACTGTATCCATCTGAGCTAACCAGCATCCCAGCTAGTCAGTGACTCTGCATAAGAATCTTGAACCCCAACCTGCTCAAACACTGATGTTTTTCCAACATAGTTGGAACTTGACCTTTAGGTTAAGAGGCAGGATACTACCACTGTACCACAACAGTCCCTCTTATGCTGCTCTGTCAAGGTTTTAATCGACCTTTTCAGATCTGTTGTGACACACCCATGCAACCTCTTTTTAATGCCATATTCATAGGAATAAGAGGAATCAAAATATGAAGGGGTGCAATGAGCAGCACAGGACACATCTCCAGCCTCATGTGTATTCCTTCACCTCTCTTGTATATGTCCCTAATACAATTGAATTCGTCAATAATTCTGATCCTCCTGTTATGGACCAGACCAAATGCCCTCAAACTATAGTAAGAAGGCAGCCTAGGACATAACTTTACCTTTAAAATAAGAAAAGGTAAAGATGTGGTGTTCCAGATGCAATTTGATTGGTCAAACTATTTAACGTTAATCAAAACAATTTATTCATACACCATAGTTAAAAGACAACAAAAGAAAGCAAAGAAAAAAACTGGCTTAGCTGTAAATCTATTGGAAAACAACAGAATAATAGATTCAGTAACCTTTACAAACTAGCTGTTCCAAATATAGTAGCATCCCATAAACACACTCTTGGCACGAGGCAAATTCAGAAAACAGATTGTCTCACATGCAGCTCCAACAGCCCAAGAGGAAAAACATCAAGAGAACTTAGTGTATAGCAGGGCGAGATCTACTGCAGCAGACCCAGCAACAACAGCTACTGAGAAAAACTAAGAAACTAAAAATGTTGGTTGTGGGAGCTTGACCACACCCATTCAGGCTGCTTCTACTGTTCCAACATTTAAAAAAAAACCAAGGCCTCGCAAGCTGTTTACTTATTCACTTTCCAAATAGACAGCTCAGCGCCTGGCTTAAAACTTCTCCTTTAAAAAGGAACAGGACAAAATAACCTCTTAAAGCCACAGCATCACTGCAATCCTCTCCATCTCTTTTGAATGTCATAGCCAGCAATTTCTCAAAAAACCTTAGTTTATCTCCATCATCGCTCCAAAACATCTTTTAAATATTTAACTTTGACCATTATTTGTTGCCTTATGTCACTGACCTTCTACTTGAAAGGTTTGATACAACTCAGTCCAAATACCAGTTGCAAAACAATAACGGTTGACAAGTCTGACAAATGTACTTTTAAGTATTTTAAGAATTTGGATTTTGGCCTGTAAAATCGTTTTCTTATCTGAATCTTAATGGCAGCCAAGCCAATTGACAAGTCTTCTTCCCACACTCTCACACACACAATCACAGAATCAAATAAGGGTTACAATGTAGAAGGAGGCCATTCAAACCATCACATCTGCACCGGTTCCCCAAATGAGCATTGACTTTGTATCATGGTCCCCTCTTTTTCACTCCACAAACCCGCACATTATTTCTCTTCAAATAATCATCTAATACCCTCTCGAATGCCTCAATTCAACCTATTTCACCACACAGGCAATGCATTTCAGAGCCGAACCACTTGTTGTGTGGGGACTTTTGAAATTCTGTGTTCAATTCTGGTCTCCCTGCTATAGGAAAGATGTTGTTAAACTTGAAGGGTTCAGAAAAGATTTACAAGGATGTTGCCAAGGTTGGAGGGTTTGAGCTAAAGGGCGAGGCCGAATAGGTTGGGGCTATTTTCTGTGGAGCATTGGAAGCTGAGGGGAGACCTCAGAGGTTTCTAAAATCATTAAGGAGATGGAAAGGGTGAATAGACAAGGTCTTTTCCCCAGGTGGGGGGGGGGGGGGGGGGGAACGGGGGGAGGAATTCCAAAACGAGAGGTTCAAGGTGAGAAGGGAAAGATATAAAAGGGACCTAGGGGACAACATTTTCACACAGAGGGTGGTGTGTGTGTGGAATGAGCTGCCAGAGGAAATGGTGGAGGCTGGTACAATTACAAGATTTAAAAGGCGTCTGGATGGGTACATGAATAGGAAGGGTTCAGAGGGATATGGGCCAAATGATGGCAAATGGGATTAGATTAATTGAAGATATCTGGTTGGCATGGATGAGTTAGACCGAGGGGTCTGTGTCCATGTCCATTCTGTACATCTCTATGATTCTAAGTATTTTGTCATATGACATTTGTTACTTTTGCAAATCTCTTAGAGTCTGTGGCCCCTGGCTCTTAATCATTTTATGAGTGTCAATAGCTTCTCTCGATCCACTCCATCCAGACTACTCGTGATTTTGAAAACCTCTATCAAATCTTCTCTCAGACTTCTTCTCTCCAAGGAGAACAGTCCCAAATTCTTCAATCTATCCCCATAACTGAAGTTTCTCATTCCTGGAACCATTCTGTAAACCTCTCTTTTTCAAGATCAAAAAGGCTCTTTCCCTAAAGCATGTTAATGAATGGTATGTGTTTTTGCAACAATCCAACAGCTTCATGGTTTGTTTTATTTCCAGATTTCTCTTAAAAAGTGAATTCAGATTCCCAGCAGTCTGATGTGAAATTTCTGAATGACTCATGCAGTAATGTAACCACCACATCGCATCTATCCTCAGTTAAATCACAATACAGCATTCACTTCTTGCTACCTAAAATAAGCTTCAGACTATCACTTACCCAATTGTTGGCTGTAGCATCCGTTTACAAGCTGTTTGCAAGAGATCAAGAATCTTGTATGGCTCACTGAAACAGATTAAAACAAAAATTGTGAAACACCGAGTGTCATATTGTGTTTTGTCTTCACCTGCCAGTGCAACAAAAGAGCGGACATGAGCAAAAAGCAAAAAAAAGAAAAAAAAAAAAAAATCACAAAGATCATTTGAGATGCAAATCAAAACTACTGATTGCTTACATGCGAACTCTATGGAGACATGATAGCACAGAAAGAGGCTGTTTTGTCCTGTACAGCCATACTGTTAGTTCCATTTCAAATTCTATCCCCTTGCCTTTGGAGTTTATCTCCCTCAGATGTCCATCTAATTTCTTTCTGAACTCATTGATCTACTCCACTTCTAGCACCCTCGTAGGCACGGAGTTCCAGCTCATTTTTAATGCTTTGAGTGACAAAGATTGTTCTCACATCTCCCCTTGCATCTCTTGCCCAAGACCTTAAATCATTGTCTTTTAGTCGTTGTGCCATCAACTACTGGGAACAGCTATGCAGTTTCACACTTGACTGAAACATAGAAAATAGGAGCAGCAGTAGGCCATTCGGCCCTTTAAACCTACTTTGCTATTCAATGTGATCATGGCTGATCATCCAACTCAATACCATGTTCCCTCTTTCTCCTATATCCTTCAATTCCTTTAAACCCAAGAACTGTATTAACTCCTCTACAAAAGCATTCAAAGCCTTAGCCTCAACCCCTTTCTGTGGTAGAGTATTCACTCTCTGGGTGAAGAAATTTCTCCTCATCTCAGTCCTAAATGGCCTACCACGCATCGTCAGACTGTAACCCCTAGTTCTTGACTCCCCAGTCATTGGGAACATTCTTCCTGCGTGTGCTGCCAGACCTGCTGAGCTTTTCCAGCAACTTGAGTTTGTTCCTGATTTACAGCATCTGCAGTTCTTTCTGCTTGCGTTTTCTCTGGAGCGCTGGAGGCTGAGGGGAAACCTGACAGAAGTTTATGAAATTATGAGAAGCATAGATAGGATTGACAGTCAGAATCTTCTTCCCAGAGTTGAATTCTCTAATACCAGAGGGCATGCATTTAGGGTAAGAAGGAGAAAGTTCAAAGGAGATGTGAGGAGCAAGCTTTTTTTACAGGGAGGTAGGTGCTTAGAACACACTGCCAGGGTGGTAGTGGTGGAAGAGACAGATATGAGAGGGGCGTTTAAGGGGCTTTAGATAAACACATGAATAAGCAAGGAATGGAGGGATGTGGACCATGGGCAGGCAGAAGGAATTATTTTAATTTGGCGTCATGTTCTGCACAACATCTTGGGCCAAAGGGCCTGTTCCTGTGTTGTACTGTTCTATGTACCTGTCTAGCCCTGCTATAAGTTTCTATAAAGACCCCCCCCCCCCCCCATTCTTTTAAACTCCAGTGAATACAGTCCTAACCAATCCAGTGCCTTTTTTTAACATCAGTCCTGCCATCCCAGGAATCAGTATAGTAAATCTTTGTTAAGGATTGTTGATCTAAAGTTTAATCTTCCTATTTTAATATCACATTACTACAACACAAAACAAGCAAGAATTAGAGCAGATGTTGAGCTCCATTGAACAAGAATTAAATCAAAACAATCTTCCAAGAGATGTTAGTAGAATTTAACGAGTTTTAATAGTGACTTCAGTTAGCTGGGACTGAGCTGGACAAGCCTTGGAGTCAAGAAAGAATAACTACATCATCTAGGAGAGGGCTTTTCTGGGGCGGGGGTGGAGTGAGTGATGAATTCTGTTTGTTACATTTTGTGCAGTTATGGCTTATACTTCTTTAATGCACTGTACTGAACACCTACAAGTTCCGATAAATGGGTCTTTACACTTCATGAGCTGACATGCAACTCTATAAGCACTACAGCTGGGAATTTCCAATCAGTGTTAAATCCAAGATAATATCAGCCCATGTTGAAGTTCTTAACTGGTGTAGAGGCAACAGGACGGTCACTGTCTCATATTAAGCTGCTGAGTGCTCTTCGGGATAAGGTTTTCTCATGGGCATGTCAGTCTTTGCCCTCTTTTTCCTCTAGCATAGGTGAGGACCTCTAAAATTAACATTCTATTCCCTTTGTAATCAATCAATCTTAACACACATTGCTAAACGACAGTGTTTGACAAGTCTGATAAGCTTACCGTTAAACTGTTTCAAGTATACCACTTTTGGCCTGTTGGTCATCATATTTCATTTACTTTAGAATCATAGGATCATATAGTACAGAAGAGGCCCTTTGGCCCATCAAGTGTGTACCATTGTATTTACTGCCATGACACCTTTTTGGAGTTCTGCACAAAACCCCAAACTCATGGACAAGTCTTCAGTTCCTATCAACCAAAGTTTCATTATATTGTAAAGTGTTGTTGCGTACAATAATTTATGTCATTAGGTTGATTCAAATGCTCTCGTGTCGCACTTTAACATCAGTGATAGACCAAACATATCAATGTGAGAGCTTGCCTTCACTATAGGTACTGAGTTTCAAATAACTTACACAGGGCAATGTCATCTTCAGCTTCCTGCAAATACAATCATTGTCAAAGATTTAATCTGACTGTGGAATTTACAAGCACAAAACTATTAAAGATGCAGCACATGGGCATTTTGGATCAAAGTGTGTAGAAGGTAAAGTTTCACATGACAGGGTGACCACACAATTACAAATTGGTTTCCACTCCAACGTTGCAACTAGAAGAGGTGAAGAATGAGGAAGAGGCTGATCGCTTGATCAGCACACCACAGTCTGGCAATTAAAAAGTAATTGGCTGCTGTCTTATTGAAACCACTAGATTTTCAATTGTGGACAAACCCTGGCAGTTTTAGTGTAAGAGTCAGAGGTTTGCAGCATAGAAACAGGTCCTTCGCATCAACTTGCCCATGCTGCCCAGTTTTCGCGATTAGTCTAGTCCCAGTTCCTGTGTTTGGTCCATATCCTTCCATACCTCTCCCATCCATGTACCTGTCCAAATGTTTCTTAAATGACAAAACTGTACTCACCTCCTCCACTACCTCTGACAGCCCATCCCAGACACTCACCACCCTCTCTGTGTGAAGGAAGTGCCCCTCTGAACCCTTTTGTATCTCTGCCCTCTCACCTTACACCTACGCCCCCTCGTTTTAGACTCACCAACTATGGGAAAAAGCTGTTGGCTATCTGTGCCTTTCAAATTTTATGAACCTCTTTTACGTCAACCCTCAGTCCCCTGCGTTCCAGGGAAAAGTCCCAGGCTATCCAGCCTCTCCACATAACTTAAACCTTTCAGTCCAGGTAGCATCCTAGTAAATCTTTTGTGCACGCTCTCATTTAATTATGTCCTTACTGTAGTTGGAAAAAAGTTAAGAAACAGTGTTAAAAACAAGCTAGTTATTGGTCAGTTCCTCATACTGGGCTCCACCCTCCATACTTCATTCATTGACAATCCTTTGACCATCTTTGACCTCTTCTCTCTCAATATCCTGCTTTCCATGGTTCAAGCTCCCACGTGTCAGCTGACAATTCAGCATCCACCACCAGTGTTCCTTTTCTTTTCGCTGTTGCAGTTTATTCAACAATATAGTAACTTTTTTTTTAAAAAAAAAATCAATTGTAGCAGTCTATACAGTGATCCAAAGTTCATATTTATAACAATTATCAATAAATTGCATAATTTACATGTTTCTGGATAGTTTTTTCGATTTACAGTCTGCTTTTTTTTCCAGGTTTTACACAGATGTCTAAAAGAGGAAGAACCAAGGGATGTGTTTGACAAAATCAACCAGAGTCTCTTTAAAGGATCTTGCAAAAGCTGAACCCGAAAAAGAAAGGGTAAAATGTTCACCGTTAATTTGGAAAACCCTACAACACTGCACATCCACAGGATGTTTCAGCAGCTGCCAATCGGTGCAATAATCTCTCATTCTTCCTGTTCAAATTATTAATACTTCAAAATTTCTACTCAAACTCTTGTAGTGAAGTGAAAAAAAAAATTAAGGGAAAATGGGGATACATGAGGACATAGCATAATCCTTTGCTATGAAAAAACAGATGTACATTGCGGCACAGGCTGTCTTTTTCTCTTCTGTGAAATGCTTTCCATTAATCAAAAAACGCTGACAAGATTCTTTGAAGTGAGAAAATAAAAATATGAATCCAACTCTCCCACAGACGGAAACAGACCCTTTGGTCCAACATGTCCACACTGACCAGAGATCCCAATCTGAACTAGTCCCATTTGCCAGCAATTGACCCAAATCCCCCTCAACCCTGCCTATTCATATACCCATAAGATATAGGAGCAAAAATTAGACCATTCAGCCCAACAAGTCTGCTCTGCTGTTCAATCATGGCTGATAAGTTTCTCAACCCCATTCTCCCTGTAACCCTTGATCCCTTTGACAATCAAGAACCTATCTATCTCAGTCTTAAATGTACTCAATGACCTGGCCTCCACAGCCTTCTGTAACAGTGAATTCCATAGTTTCACCACTCTCTGGTTGAAGACATTTCTCCTTATCTCTATTCTAAAAAGGTCTTGCCTTTACTCTAAGGCTGTGCCCTCGGGTCCTAGTCTCTCCTATCAACGGAAACATCTTCCCAACGTCCTCCCTGTCCAGGCCATTCAGTATTCTGTAAGTTTCAATTAGATCCCCCCATCATCCTTCTAAATTGAGTATAGACCCAGAGTCCTCAAATGTTCCTCATATGTTAAACTTTTCGTTCCTGGGACCATTCTTGTGAACCTCCTCTGAACTTGCTCCAGGGCCAGTACATCTTTCCTGAGATATGGGGCCAAAACAGTGCACAATACTCTAAATGTGGCCTGCTCATGTACCCATCCAAATGCCTTTTAAATGTTGTAATTGTACTCACCTCCACCACTTCCTCTGGCAGTTCATTCCATACATGCACTACCCTCTGCGTGAAAACGTTACTCATGTCCTTTTTAAATCTTTTCCCTTTCATCTTAAGCCTATGCCCTCAAGTTTTGGACACCCCGCCCCAGCAGAAATGACCTTGGCTATTCACCCTATTCATGCCCCTCATGATTATTTCAACCTCAATCAGGTCATCCCTCAGCCTCTGACACTCCAGGGAAAATAGTCCCAGTCTATTCAGCCTCTCTCTACAACTCAAACCCAGCAACATCCGTGTAAATCTTTACCGAACTGTCTCATTTAACAACATCTTGCCTATAACAGAGAGACCAGAATTGAACGCAGTATTCTAAAAGTGACCTCACTGATGTCCTACACAGCATGACAACCTCCCAACTCCTTTACTCAATGCACTGACCAATAAAGGCAAACATGCTAAATGCCTTCTTCACCACGCTGTCTAACTGCAACTCCACCTTCAAGGAACTATGAACCTGCACTTCCCAGGGCCCTACCAGTACAAGTCCTGCCCTGATTTGCCTTACCAATACAATACCTCACATTTATCTAAATTAAACTCCATCTGCCACTCCTCAGCCCATTTGCCCATCTGATCAAGATCCTGTTGTACTGAGATAACCTACTTCACCTGTCCATTATACCAACTATTTTGCATCTGCAAACTTACTAAGCAAAGCTCTCACTGAAAATGAAAAATGCTGGATCAGGCAGCATTCATGGAGAGGGAACAACCTAACGTTGAGTCTAGATGACTCTTTATCAGAGCTCTTGAAACGTTAGCTTGCTCCCTATCTGTGCATGCTGTCTGACTTGCTGTGATCTCCAGCATTTGCTATCATCAGTGGTAACAGCCTGATTCTCATAGCTATGGAACATATAGTCATGAGAAGGTACCTGGTTCATCATTACTTTCAACAACTCCTTTAGAATCTACAAATTTCTAATCCATACCAGGCAACTTCGAACAGTCAGGATCCCATGCTATGCAATATTTTTCAACATGTTTATCAATAATATTTCCCAGCCACCTCTCTCTTTTATAACAAACAACATCTTGTTGACTGGAAACCAGTTTCAATGGCCTAGCATTATATATTAAGGCTAGCAAAGTTTTCTGAGACTTTATGAAAACTTTTCTGTCTGCATTGTGTCAAATAGTCAAAAAAAGTAGAGTTAATTGTAGTCCCATCTCAAGCTGGGGGTTCATTATTTATTGCTATGGAACTTCAGGATTTCTACAAAAAGCTGATGCAGATTATACCCTCTGATGGCCTAGAGCAAAGTCTTAGCATGAAGAGCCCATGTTAGTGTAGACGATAATTTACAGTTTACTTGATCTTCCAATATATTATGAGCAGTTGTGTCTATTAAAGCCTGGTCCTTTTCACACAGACTGTTTTAAAAGGGATTTCTGCAGCCATATTCGTAACGACAATGTTTATACATCCACATGAGTCTGTAAGTTCATTTTTACCAAATGCTTTCTCCTCACATTAATGAGAAACGTTTCCAGTGGTCTAAGCCCAATCCCAATTTCTTTTCCATTACATCATCCACAATTTATCTTTACTACGCAAGATTGGCAACCAGATTTAAGACGGTTGCCAAAGCTACAAAATAAAGTGATTTTTCTTCTTTATTCCACACTTTTAAATCCACAACCACCACCTGTTGAAATCCCTTGCTAAGGCAGACTTACTATAGACCATACGGTGTCCTTCAGTACTTCTTACAAATCTCACATCCATCACATTTCTTCCATAAGCCTACTATATTCTTCATTCCTTATTCCTGCATCCTTTACTAAAATGTTTAACCTTTTGGACAACAGACGAGCAAATTATCTATGTAGTTTTAACAAGATTTACATTTTGATTTCTACATTTCAGCCTCCATTTCTTTATTTACTTTGAATTCTTGAATGGAGAAGTTACGTTCCAGTAAAAGAAGCAAAATTATCCCAGTTACGTAAATAGCAAATTTGCAGCTTTTCCAAACACAATAGCTCTGTCTTTTTCAGATCCAATTTCATCTGTGCTTATTTCCAATTGATGATCTACTTAATAACGAGGATATTTCTTTGGAAATTACATCCACGGTAATGAAATCATTGATTCAGTCTATTTCAAAAGAAATGAGCATCTTTTCAAAGATCTTATTGCATTATCATCGCCAAATCTGAAACTGGTGGAACTCTCAAATTCCTTACCAGTCTCCATATTCTTGCTTTACACAGAGTCCAGTACATTTCACCTCATCTATTCCATCCACTGTAGCTGAGTAGCCATTGGCTAATACTGCATATTGAAAGATTCTGCCAGCATTATGTTCATTCTTGGCCTGAAAGCTCGTGGCTAATACTACGCCCTCTCTGATTTTTGTCTCCGTCTCCTTCCCCCAAATCCTCTATTACATCATTTAGAACAGTTCACACTGTCACACTTGAATCACATCTGAAACATCAATTGAATACACCCTGAGCATTTCTTGGGTTAATTCCTTTATTGTAAATCCCAAAGTGTCTTTGCTTCTCAAAACTGTCAAAAGTATGTCTACCATAAACTTTTCTTAATAAAGTTTCTTCTTTTGCATTGTTGCCTGTGTGTAGATGTCCTCACAAGGCCATTAACAACATGTGCTCCATTTCTGTCACATGACCAAATTTCCAACTTGTGCCATGAACATGAGTGGAGAGGTAAAATATTTTCAAAGGAATATTTTTGGTGCTTCTGAACATTCGATCTAATAATGTGTGTTAATCTGAAAATTCAACTCTCATCAAATCACAGAAGCCTGTCTAAACTTGATAATTTTTCCACTGTCTAATAACTTAAATGCCTGCACAGTTTGGGGAATCTGTGGATCAGATGGAATTTCTGCAGTCTTGCATAAAATCAAGACTGAACTCCATTATTACTCTTCTATGAAGCAACCTTCACTCTTTCTGCATTTGTCAAAAACTAACCATGTCACACAAGCAGCCCATAATTTTTTTTGATTCATTTTATCCATGAAAGTTAATAATTTGTTCAAACCTTCATCTGTGTTCAAATCATCAGTCTCCAACTCTGAAAACAACTTTAATTTCTTATCCTACTTTTGCATGATACACTTTAGTAAAGAAATTGCACAGGTCCTCATGGATACTTCACTTTTCCACTGGTCATAAGGTTCACATTCAGAAACTATGGTGGATAATCATACCCAAATACTTCACATTGTGATTTGCTTAACAACAGCACAACGAAGCAACCATACCAAACTCAACACAGTCTGGTTCTGTTTCTGTGTGCATAGATGCTGCCACACTTGCTGAGTTTGTCCAACATTCCATGTTTGTTTCAGATTTCTAGCATCCACAATATTTTCAATGTTATTCAACATCACCTCCTTACTCTTGTACTGAAGCCTTTCGGATAAAGCCTGGGAATACTGGATATCTTGCTAACTGCTTTGAACCTGTCCTACTACATTTTATTACTTCTGTGGCAATGATGGTCTCTTTAAAAATGAAAGAGTTTTCTATATTTGTTAGTTATGCAAGGATGGCACAGTGTCCCTATCTCTGGCGCACATGGCCTGGGTTGAAGTCCCATCTGCTCCAGTGGTGTATCATAACATCTAAAAAGTACTCTTGTGGCACAGTGATAGTGTCCCTGCCCCTTGGCTGGGAGGTCTAGGTTCAAGACCCAATTGCTTCAGAGGTGTATAATAACCTCTGAGCAGGTTGACTGGAAAAATAGGTTTCCTATGGGTGCTCTTGGAAAGAGAGCACATGGTGTTATATTAGTGCCCACAAAGCCTTTAGACAGAGACGGGCACCATGAGAGGCGATGGCTTGGTGGTATTATCACTGGACAGTTCCAGGAGATCCAGGTAATGTTCTGGGGATGGGCATTCATATCTCGTAATGGCAGATGGTGGAATTTGAATTCAATATAAATCCGCAATTAAGAGTCTAATAATGACCATGAAGACATTGTTGATTGTTGGAAAAATCAATCCGGTTCACTAACGTCCTTTCAGAAAGGAAATCGCCATCTTTACCTGGTCTGGCCTACATGTGACTCCAGACCCACAGCAATGTGGTTGACTCTTAACTGCTCTCTGGGCAATTAGGGATGGACAATAAATGCTGAGGTAGCCAGTGACACCCTCATCCTGTTAATAGATTTTTAGAAACCTCCAGCATTTGATTTAGTCTCATTTGTTTCTCCAGTGTTTAATCTTTTTTGCTACCGTTATAGTTTCTGGTGTTTGTTGTTAAGTAATTGAAGTTTGGGTGAATGGGCAAACTGTTGGTGGGTTCTTAAAACAAAATAAAAAAGGAAAGCTGGATTTCAAAAAAAGTAACAAAAACAGAAGTTGGTGGAAAAGTTCAGCAAGTCTGGCAGCATCTGTGAAGAAAAAAAATCAGAGTTAATGTTTCCAATCCAGTGACCCTTTGAACATTAACTCTGATTTTTTTTCTTGACAGCTGCTGCCAGATCTGCTGAGCTTTTCCAGCAACTTCTGTTTTGGATCCCGATTTACAGCATCTGCAGTTCTTTTGGTTTTTATGTAAAACAAAAAGGGTTAGTTTTCCATTCCTGACTGCCTGTCTCTATCTATGCCTGGATATCTTTGGAGAGGGCATACTTGATGTCACTCATAACCTTGCAACCTCCAGAGATAGGTGTGATCCACGAGGGCTGATGGGCAGTGTTGGTAACTTCTTAATTGGGTGAATTGATAAATTCCTGATGGCCATCTAAAGTTTTCAAAAAAAAAAAAAGGGCTGGTTTTCTGATTTTCATTGGAAAGGGAGAAACTCTAATGTGCATCAAACAATAAAATGCAAATAAGCAGTTGCAGAAGACAAACTGACTCCTGCTCTGGTAAATGATTTACTAACAATTTAACATTGTGTGTATATGTGCACACACTCCTGTTCCTGAACACACTTTTCTGTACTATCTTTTACTTTATATTGTCTTTCCACATTCTCCCTATCAAAATGCATCACCTAACACTTCTGTACACTGAACTTCATCTGCCACCCATCTGCGCAAGCTAATGTCAATGTCCTTTTGAAGCTCGTCCTCACAGTTTACAATTCTTCCAAGTTTTGAAAATCCACATATTTTGCGTTGCATCCTGTACTACAAGGTCTAGATCACTAATACACTTCATAAAAAAAAGACCCAATGGGATATTCCACTCCAAAACTTCCCCATGATGAAAAGCACCCATTCACCATTACTCTGTTTCTCATCATTATCAAATTGCTCAATCGTGTTGCTATTATTCTTTTTATTTCATGAGCTCTAATTTTGCTCACAAGTCTGTTTTGCTGCACTATAACAAACATCCTCACAGTCAACAGCATTATCGATATTAGCCTTCTCTGGAAGCTCTTCTAAAGTTAGCACATTAGTAAAACATGATTTCCCTTTTAAGAATCCATGCTGGCTCTCCGTAGTTAACCTGCATTTGTCCCAAATTGATACTTCCACAAAATTAGCAAATAAGGAGGTTAACCGTACTGAACTGTGGTTCTAAATTTATCTTTAAAGGTTGTAACATTTGTGATTCCCCCTGTAAACTCATTAAAAACTGACCCAAGCAAAACAATAATCAGAAAAAGGCAGACTTATTTGAGTGCATTGTATCTTTTAACATTAAATAAAGAAACGAGGCATAGGCAAAATACTGCACAGGCTGGAAATCTGAAACGAACACAGAAGTGCTGGAGAAACTCAGCTAGTCTGGCAACTTCTTTAGAGAAAGAAACAGAGTTAATATTGAGTCTGATAGGACTTCTTCAGAACTGAAAGCTGTTTAAGAAAATAGCTTCTTGTTTCTACTTTTAATGGAAGCAGAGAGAAGGAGAAAGACGGCAGATGGTATAGAGTCCCAGTGGAAAAGTCAAAACAAAAGGGTTATTAATAGTGGATAGATAGAGAAACAAAGAATGGGTTCTGGTGAATTTATTATAAATAGAATGAAGAAGTAGAATGTTAGCCTTTAACGCAACAAGTCTGGAATAAAAAGGCAGGAAATGTTATTTCAATGAGTAGGCCCCAGCTAAAAACAAAACAGCAGAAGCAGGCCATTCAAGTCGACTCTGTCATTCAATACGACCACAGCTGATCATTGAGCTTAATACCCGCAATCCTGTCATCCACCATATTCCTTGATCCCTTTAGCCACAAGAGCTATTATCTACCTTTGTCTTGAAAATCCAACGGTTTAATCTCAACTGCTTTGTCGTAGTGAATTCCACAGGCTCACCCTTCTCTGGGTGAACAAACTTCTCCTCAGCATGGCCTTAGAAGGTTTACACCTTATCCTTAAGCTGTGTCCCCTGGTTCTAGATCCCCCACCATCAGAAACATCCTTCCTGCATCTAAACTGAAAGAACTGTGGATGCTGGAAATCAGAAGCAGAAACAGAAATTGCTGGAAAAACTCAGCAAGTACAGCATAATCTGTGGAGAGAAATCAGAGTTAACATTTGGGGTCCAGCGACACTTCTTAAGAATCATGAAGCGACAAAGATCCCATCTGGAGTCTGCTCAAGAAAGTATACAAAAAGTTGCTGGCTCTGTGGATAGACGTTACTGTTCTCAGCACACTTCAGCTCATGCAAAAATCGATAAATGTCCAGTCTATTGAGCAGCCCAGCAACTGATAATGGCAAACTTGACTAGTATATCACCTCAGATTTCTGAACATTAAATTTCATCCACTGTCTCTATGCCCCCTCCACCAAAATGTCTTTTTAAGTTCTGTATTTTCATAGAATCCCTACAAAATAAAAATTTGGCCCATTGAGCTCACACCAATCCTCCAAAAAGCATCCCATCCAGACCCATCCCCTTATTCTATCTCTGTAATCCTGCATTTCCCATGACTAATCCAGTTAGCCTGCACAACCCTGGACATGATATGCAATTTAGCACGGCCAATCCACCTGATCTGCACATCTTTGGATTGTGGGAGGAAAACTGGAGGACCCAGAAGAAACCCACACAGACATGGGGAGAAGATCTGTGTAGAATCTGCATAGTCACCCGAGGCTGGAATCGCACCCAGGTCCCTGGCCCTGTAAGGCAAGCAACGCTAACCATTGAGCCACTGTCGTTGCCCTTTCCTCCTCACAGTTTACAACGCTTCCAAATTTTGTATCATTTGTATATTTTGAAAATGTACCGTACAACAAGGTCTAGATTATTTTATATATAGTCAGGTAAAAGTCCCAACATTGACCCCAGGGGTATTTCACCCTCCAAATCTTCCCCAGGATGAAAAGCAGAGCCATTTATTTGTTTCTTGCCACTCAGCCAAGAAAGGAAAGGAACAGAAACCCTTTCTTGGTGGTCACATTTAATAAGGCCACCATCCACCCGCATGATGCAGACAATAAAGTGCCAATAAAGACAATAAAAATTCAAGAATACCTACTCCCAAAACAAAACACCTGAAACCTTTTGTAACATTATGAGGGTTGTAATTATTCCTAGAATCCCTACAGTGTGGAAACAGGTCCTTCAGCTTTGGTCCCTCAAGTTCACACCGACCCTTGGAGCATCCCACCCAGACACATCCCCCGATAACCCACCTAAGCTACACATCTGAACACTACAGGCAATTGAGCACGGCCAAGCCACCTAACCTGCACATCTTTGGACTGTGGGTGGAAACCGGAGCACCCGGAGGAAACCCATACAGACACAGGGAAAACGTGCAAACTCCACACAGACAGTCACCCGAAGGTGGAAACGAACCTGGGTCCCTGGCGCTGTGAGGCCGCAGTGCTAACCACTGAGCCACTATGTTGCCCCAAATTCATGTCACATTTTCTATTTGCTATTGTTGCTAAAGAAACAAAATCCTAATATTACTGGGTTTTGTTTTAGTAGCAACTACCAATTCAAGTCTCACACATGATTCAGAGTCATACAGCAAGGAAACAGACCTTTCAGTCCAACAAGTTGATGCCGACCATAATCCCAAACTAAACTAGTCCCACCTGCCTGCGCTTGGCCCATATCCCTCCAAACCTTTCCCATTCATGTACTTAGCTAAGTGTCTTTTAAATATTGTAGCTGTGCCTGCATCTACCACTTATTCTCGAAGTTCATTCCATACGCGAATCACCCTCTGTGTAAAATAAAAATTTGTCCCTCATGTCTTTTTTTAACCTTCTCTCCTCTCACTTTAGAAATATGCCCCTAGTCTTGAAATCCTCATCCTAGGGAAAAGACAACTACCATTAACTTTATCGATACTCATGATTTTATAAACCTCTGTGAGGTCACTTCTTAACCTATGATCCAGTTAAAAAAGTCCAAGCCTATCCAGCCTTTCTTTATAACTCAAACCTTCCACACCCGGTGACATCCTGGTAAATCTCTTCCAATCCCTCTCTAGTTTAATAATATCCTTCCTATAACAGGGTTCCCAGAACTGGGCACAGTACTCCATAGTAGGCCTCACCGATGTCCTGTACAAACTCGACATGAGTCACTTTACTAGGCAGCATGCCTAAAAATACATGTTTTTCTCATGGTTATTATTTGTACCATATCTAATATCAGAGAATACATTAGTTACTAGCTGGGTAACAGTTTCATTTACAGTGCTTTAAAATGTCTGCTTCCCACTTACAACTCTTTGCTTCAAGCAACTTCCAAATTTCTTTACTTTTCTCTCAGTCTACACCCAGGCCTAACCCTTCAAGCATAGTATGCATCCAACTGCAACAGATTCACATAATCAAAAACTGAACACAACAGTACTTTTGTACAGAGATAGTAGAAACTGCAGATGCTGGAGAATCTGAGATAGCAAGGTGTAGAGCTGGATGAACACAGCAGGCCAAGCAGCATCATAGGAGCAGGAAGGCTGACGTTTCAGGCCTAGACCCTTCATCAGAAAAATTCGAGGGCCGAAGGGCCTGTACTGCGCTGTTATGTTCTATGTTCTGTGTTCTACCCCAGCTGAACACTAACCTGGTATTTCAGGCCTCTTCCCCTATGTCTGGAGTGGGATAATCTCTCAGCCAGCCACTCTTGGGACACAAGTAGGCTATGGAATGCCAGGGCAGAATTCAGAGACCATGTTCAGGTCTGGAACACACTGCTTGGAAATGTAGTGGAGCCAAGTTCAGCTGACAGCACTGAATGATTATTTACAGAAGAAACAATGCACAGGATTACAAGGAAAAACCAACAGGTTGGCACAGAATCAGAATGCTCAGAGAACTGGTGCAGACCTGATTGGTGAAATGGGCTCCCTCTGCACGGAAACATTCTGGTGCCGTCCTCACCCCAGTCCCTAGAGAGGAGGTCTGGACCTCTTACCAAGCTGCAGTACAGTAAGCAGGTAAGACAAGGCTCAGCAACACTGGAGTCTCTGGCCCATAACGTTTTAAATTAAGAAGGTTTCTCCCTCACCATGGAACACGCTGAAAATCAGCAAAGCCCTTCTCCACCAAGGATGCCCTCTGATTCCCTCACTGTAATAACCCAGCTCAATGACTTTAAGCTGTAGGCTGCTTCTATTTTTTTTGGTTTTAGTTTAATTTGAATCTTTATATGATCCAAAATGCATTCGCTAAAAGCAAAAGGGGAGAGCCGAGAGCCCCAGAAATGGATTGTTCTCGTTTTTCGGACAGAAGGGGTTTTTATTTTCTGGGCTGCCCTCACACGAGCACTGGAAGGTGATGCTGCCCGAGGAAGGGTTTAAACACATGAACATGAGCGGCCATGAGACAATCCCCTGAGCTCCGCAACAAAACGGTGCACAGCTTAATCCGTTTCGCTAACGGGGAGCTCTCAACTCGCAGAACAGAATTAAAAAGCAGCGGATTTTTCTTTTTTTATAAATTGTACTGTGCGAAAGCAGTGAATAAACGAGATAAAGGGAAGGAGGGGCTCCTGTCTGGGAATTAAAACGATTTCAGTGAAAACAACGGGAGTGACTCACCCAGCTCTTCGTGTTAGCGCAGACACCACGTTCTCTCAACTGGTTCCAGTCTTCAGTCACTGCAAAGCATCGCCCCCACTCCGTCCGTCCGTCTGTCTGTCTGTCTCTCACACACACACACACAGAGAGAGAGAGAGATAGAGAGATAGAGACACACGCACGCACGCTCGCTCGCTCACTCACTCACTCACTCACACTCACAGAGAGATAGATAGACTGCAGTATCCCAGTAGACGAGGCACAACAGCAAGGGATACACTCAACTCAAGAGGCCGAGAAGTGAAAGCCTGTGCCGTTACTCCCAGCTCTCCACAAGACAGCAACTTCTCCTCCCACCCATCGGAGGCTGCGCTCAATCTGCTGTTCTATTCACCAGCCAACAGACCTTAATCTAAAGTAGACCAACCACAATGCTTCTTATTATAAATAATAGTTTTCACCATGTGTTAACCCTATACATGCACCACCCCTTTATACGTCTATCCATAGAATACATCATGCTGCAACCCCTAAATATAGACAACTAGATATATGTATATACCCCATCATCACTACCTCATTCAAAAGAATTGCAATGGACTCAGTGAAGCCATTGGAAGGTTTACTAATCGATGGCAGTGTACTAATGCAAGTCAATTGTGCCACCAGATATCCAGAGGTTATTCTTTTATGGAGAAAAGTATCAAGAGGTATTTCCAAGGAATTGGTCAGACTGCTTCCCAGGGTACAGATTCTGAAAGAGACAGGCAGATTAGGAGAGGTATGTCCAAGTTAATGGGAGATTCACAGGCACTGTTAAAACCTGTATGGCACCAGCATTTGCCCAGAACTCCACAAACATCCAACCAAGGCATTTGTGACCACTTCAGGAACAGCCCACACAGACTGTGCCCTCACTGTGGGGGTGGGGGAGTGACAATCAGGCCATGAGCCGGAAGTATGCTCAGCAGAATCTACAAATCGTAACATCTGATAGATCTAGCACATGAACCCGGGCCTCACAGACCCTGTTAGATGGTTTCTAATTGTTTCAACTTGTTCAGAGATGTTATTTCACACTTCTGGAGCAGGTGTGACTTCAACCTAGGGCCCCCAGACCAGAGGTAGGGCCATTACCACCGTGTTACGAGAACCCTCAATATTAATGCCTGTCCCAATTGTTTCATCTGAACTCAATCATCTGAACAAAGGACCTTCACTCACACCAGTTAAGGAGATGGATGTGAAAAATCCAGATGAGGTACTTATAGCTTGCTGCATCAGAGTGAATGGGAGTGGGAGTATTCTGTTGAGTTCTGTTGCAATGAAGTAGAAATGCTTTTGGATCCACAAGGAGTCCACTCAAAGGGAAATATCAGTTTGCACCAGTAACAGTGCCTATCTGCATTTACCAGGCTTTAACTGGTAATTATCTGCAGCTTCCAGAGGAGCAGTTATTCATAACAGAGATAACTTTGTGATAACAAGGTGTAGAGCTGGATGAACACAGCAGACCAAGCAGCATCAGCAGCTTTCCTACTCCTATGATGCTGCTTGGCCTGCTGTGTTCATCCAGCTCTACACCTTGTTCTCTCAGATTTTTCAGCATCTGCAGTTCCTACTATCAGAGATAACTTTGAGCCTATGATATTAATTAAACCTAGTACCTGTCACTGGTTGTGAATTACTGGAGGCTGGCAGTCTTGAGCAAAGAGCTGCGTATTTATCCCAGTCCATCTACTCACTCACTCAAACATTCTAGTCTCACACTCTCAATTAGTTTTAGCAGCCCAGAGCAGGGCGAGAGAACAGCAGGGAGGGATTCTGCGGTGGGGAGTGAAGCAGGAAGCATGTCAAAGTTGTCTCTAGGCTAGAGCGCCCCACCGTCAGCCCCTCTCTCCTCACCATATGGCTCCTAAAATCCCTCAATTCACTCCACCATTGCCCCCAAAATCCCACACCACTCTCCTCCCACCTGCCTAGCTCTCCATAACACCATTGGACCATTAAAGATAGGAATATGAGTAGGCCATTCGGCCCCTTGAGCCTGCTCCACCATTAAATAGCCTTGACACTTTACTCATTTTCTGTCCCTCCCAGCTCTCCCTCCCTCTCTCTTTCTTCTTCCTCCCCAGTCTCTCACTCTGCCCACCCTGTCTCTCTCCCTCTCTCTTCTCATCCAGTTACTCTCTCACCCCTCCCAAGTATCTCCAACCCTGCCTTAGTCACTCTCTCTCCCACTCTCCTGCCCCTTCTACCCCTGCCCTATGACCAAGTCTTCTTCTACTGCTTGCACCCAGCATCTCTATCCCTCTCCTCACCAGACTCTCTCCATCCCTACCCCAGTCTCTCTTTCCCTCCCTCATACCTTTCTTGTGAGCAGTGGGTCGTTACCAAGAACAGACTTTTGCAAGTTGCATTCTGTTGCCCATCATTGCCCTGTTCATTACAGTACAGAGAAGCACTGTAGGCTTCTCATATCTGTAGCTAACATTTTGCTTCTATCCAAAGCACATACTTCACATTGCACAACCACACACAGGGCTTACATGGAAAGGAAGCCACAAAGGATCTCCCAAAAATAAACAGCTACACGTCTGACAAGGTCCAAGACCAAAACAAGGAACCACATGCATCAGATGCAATGTCATTTTTAAAGCATGCATAATTTGTGTATTTAATAAATATTACTCTTCATCAATTAAATTGCACATTTTCATGTTTTTTGGGTAACTGCACTGCCAAAGTATAAAAATTTTATAATGAGTGAGAGGTGTCTTTGTTTCACTTCTATCACATTCAAACTTGTACCCACGATGCTGTTAAAATAAGATTGATGTGAGTTTTAGACTGCATTGGTGAATCAATGTTAAATGGCATATATAGCTTAAAATTAGGGCAAACAATTAAGTTAGCCGATAAAAACCGAAAGAACTGCGAATGTTGTAAATCAGGAACAGAAGCAGAAATTGCTGGAAAAGCTCAGCAGGTCTGGCAGATTCTGTGAAGAAAGAAATCAGAGTTAACATTTCGGGTCTGGTGACCTTTCCTCAGGGTCACCAAAACGTTAACTCTGATTTTCTCTTCACAGATGCTGCCAATTAAGTTAGCGAGTCGTAATACAAAGTTCAATGAGAGTAGAAGCCTGTCACCCAGTGCGAGCTGATGGTGCCAGCGTACTGGGAATGCTACCAGCAACAGCTCTATCTCAACTAAAGCAGCGAACAGTAATGCACTACCCAGAGCCAAGACAGAATCTCAATTTCTGGTAGACTACTGTTTCTAATAGTCCGTTACTGCTGGGCAGCGTCTTAACTAGGATGTCAGAGGAGTCAGCGATGATCACATTGAATGGCAAAGAAGGCTCAAATGATGAACGGCCTACTCCTGCTCCTATTTTCTATATCTCTATGAGATGGAGAGCCAATCGAAAGAAAGCCGGTTCTCTGTAATGGAGGCTGTAGTTGGAGCAGGGACATTGTTTTTCATTCATTCATTGGACTTAAGCATTGCTGCCTGGGCTATAATTTATTGCCAATCCCTAATTGCCATCAATGGTTGTGAGCTGCCTTCCTGAACCACTGCAGTCCACGTGCTGTAGGTAGACCCACAATGCTCTTAGAGAGAGAATTCCAGGATTTTGACTCAGCGAAGCTGAAAGAACTGTGATCATAGAATCCCAACAATGTGGAAACAGGCCCTTCGGCCCAACAAGTCCACACCGACATTCAGAGCATTCCACCCAGACCCATCCCCCTATAACCCACCTAATCTACACATCCCTGAACACTACGGGCAATCCACCTAGCCTGCACATCTTTGGACTGTGGGAGGAAACCGGACCACCCAGAGGAAACCCACACAGACACAGGGAGAATGTGTAAACTCCACACAATCACCTGAGGCTGGAATTGAACCCAGGTCCCTGGCGCTGTGAGGCAGCAATGCTAACCACTGAGTCACCGTGCCACCCTTTAAATTTCCAAATCAGGATGGTGAGTGGCTTGGAAGGGAACTTGCACAGGGTGGTGTTCCCTTGTATCCGTTTCCTCTATCCTTCTCGATGGAAGTTGTCACGGGTTTGGAACATGCTGTCTAAGGATCTTTGGTGAATTTCTGCAGTGTATCTTGTACACATTGTTGTTACTGAGCGTCGGTGGTGGAGAGAGTGGATGCTTGTGGACGTAGTGCAATCAAGCAAGCTGCTTTGGCCTGAATGGTGTCAAACTTCTTGAGTGTTGTTGGAGCTACAACCATCCAGACAAGGGAAGATTCCATTACACTGTACTTTTGAATCAACTTGTGCATTTTAGATGGTGGGCAGGCTTTGGGGAATCAAGAAGTGAGTTACTCCCTGCAGTATTCCTAGCCTCTGATCTGTTCTTGTAATCTCTATTTATATGGCAAGACCAGTTCAATTTCTGGTCAGTGGTAACTCCCAGGAGGTTGATAGTAGGGGACTCAGTGATGGCAACATCAAGGGCAATTGTCAATTTGTCTCTTATTAGAAATGATCATTACCTGCCATTTGTGGGTGTGAGTGTAGCTTGCTGCTTTTTAGGCCAAGGAGAATATGGGATGAAGTTGAGAGCAGAAGACTAAGCAGGAGAGGCATTCTCAGTAAAATGCTGTTCTCACCAAGAGTATCCAGGGAGCACTTTGCTTCCCTTTTACCCTTTCTGAGAAAAATATCTCAGAGTCTGACATGGTTACGATTCTGCAAGGAGATGGACTATGGTTCCAGACTGCAGGAAAAGAGCAGAAGGAGAATGAACATAACTGGCGTCACCAGCAGACATGAGAATTTCCAATGCTGTCTATTTGTGCCAACAGAACCTTCCAGGTGGAAACCATTTCCAATTCTGCCCACTGCATCCTGTCAGGATGGTCACTGTGCACTAAGAGAGGGGATTTCATTGTTCTTTTCCTTTTGCCAAAAACATATAAGATGAGCAGCCACATGGATTTGGGAGGCTAGCTAAATTGCGAGTAATGCAGGGAATCATTGCCCTCATATATATGCCTCAGTGAACCTCACATATCAAAGGGAAAGTGTACCACAACCAGCAAGGTTCCCACTCTATGGATGTAAAGACTCAGGAACAGTGAAGGAACAGTGACACAGTTCTAAGTCAGTGTGGTTATGAAGGAAACTTAGGAGGCACAGGGCCTCCCATAAGGGTACAGCTTTTAAGGCATTGTATAAAATACCAATAAAACCACACTGAGGCAAGATGGCTTTAAAAAATTTAAAGTCAGTTCAAAAGGTAGAATCCTTGGAAAGATTAAAAGAAGTGAAATGAGTCACATAGAGGAATAAGAACAAACTGGAGTGATCTCTGTTACTGGTTTGTTCACCTCTGCAGTTAAAAGGCTCTAGGTGAACATACCTCACTTGTTTTGTACATTATGTGCTGGAGTGCATGATTCTTTGACCTCAGTGCTCTGGGTTTGACTCTGCTTTACGCATTTTTTTTGGGCATGATATTGAGGTGTGTTCAGTAACAATAAATTCATTGACAAACTGCTAAGGAAGTGATTGAAGTAAGAGTGTCGTTGAAGGGATACTGCTTTTTTAACAGTGAAGAACTGAGCACCTCCTCACTGACCTCAATCCACTTTCTATTTGTATGAATTGAAAGCTGCAATTCTCTGTGCTCTTTGTAACTTTATTTTCCATTTAGGGGTGCCAAGGTGGTCCAGTAGTTAGCACTGCTGCCTCATTGTGCCAGGGTTCTGGGTTTGATTCCAGTCTTCAGTAAGTGTGTGGAGTTTTGCACATTCTCCCTGTGTCTGCATGGGTTTGCTTTGGGTGCTCTGGTTTCATCCCACAGTCCAAAGATGTGAAGGCTTGGAGGATTAGCCATGGGAAATGCAGGGTCACAGGTTTAGGGTATGGGGATGGGACTGGGTGGGATACTTTTTGGAAGGTCAGTGTAAACTCAATGGCCTGCTTCCATACTGTTGGGATTCTATGATTTTGTCATATAACAAGATTAATATAAATTATGACTCTGACATTAGTAAGAGAGAAGACACCATTCTGGAATAAGCATGTGAAGAGAGAGGTCTTAGACGCTACACTACAGCATTTTATTTATAAATCGACCACATACAGATGTTAGTAAGGGAGTGTTACAGTACATCAGGAGTTGAGGAGCCTTACTTAGGAGCAAGCAGCCTCAGGGACAATGTATGTTCAGACACACACAACCTGGGATACTCCAGTGTGCAGCTAGTAACACTGGCTTAAAGCATAAAATAAAGCAGCTTCAAGAATGTAACCACTTCCAGGATTGTGCCGAGAGAAGTTGCTTTGAATTTGAACTACACCTCAACCTTGTCCCCTCTGTAACCTTGTCCTCACCCACCTTTCTGCTGCCCTATCCTCACTCACACCAAATTCTATTCACCTGTCATGCCTGTGCTCACTGATTCTTCTTTCCGTATCCCTCCATCCTCTCAGTACTCTATAGTATCCATGATCTCTGAGTTTTCTATTTTCCTCCAGTTTTGACCTGTTGTGCATCCCGTTCCAATTCTTCCACAGTTTCTGTCCAGATGACTGAGACTTCAGTTCTAAAATTCCCTCCCTAAAACTCGCCATGTGTCCTCCACTCACTCCACTTTTAAGGTGCTCCTTAAACCTTATTTCTTTTGGGTTTGGTCACCTGCTGTGTTGTCTCCTCTAGTGATTCCATGGGAAGTTTTTGTATGATTGTCAAATTTTATTTGATATCTCCCCTGTAAATCAATTACTGTGTTTTTGTATCTACAAGTTGTCAATGTCACCTCCTCATTCAAGGCAAGTATGGGAATGGGGGGAGTTGACAGAAGATGTGTTTGTTGTCTTACATGTTGTAAATGTCTCAAGATTAAATCTCTAACAGAACATGCTTAACTTGGAACAGCAAGAAGATCTGAAAAACTTGCAGGATATTGATGACTTCCTCAACAAGCAATTGGCAAATCTATCCCTCTTCTATCCGCCTCCCACTCTCTCCCTATTTATTTCAAAACCCCCTTCCGCTCCCCCTTTTCTGATGAAGGGTCTCGGCCCGAAACGTCAGCCTCTCTGCTCCTATGATGCTGCTTGGCCTGCTGTGTTCATCCAGCCCTGCACCTTGTTGTCTCGGATTCTCCAGCATCTGCAGTTCCTACTATCTCTGGCAAATCTATTTCTCTATTTCAAAAAAAACATTGTTCTCCATATTTTGGGTCATGTCTTTGTCTCTCAGAACAAGTTTGTTGTTCCTGCCTAGGGAGTGACTGAAGACTGATTTACTGACAATAGCAGTTTCAACGCTGACATAGCCCAATACCATTGAACAAATGAATGTAGAACAGGATAAAAGAGACAACACAGTGTGGAGCTGGAGGAACACAGCGGGCCAGGCAGCATCAAAGGAGCAGGAAAGTTGACGTATCAGGTCGGGACCCTTCTTTCTGAAGATGTTGCCTGGCCCGCTGTGTTCCTCCAGCTCCACAATGTGTTGTCTCTGACTCCAGCATCTGCAGTTCTTACTATCTCAGAGTGAGCTAGAACAAGATAAAAGCCCAAAGACAGGCATTAGCTGTTGAAGGATTTAAGTACCCTATAATTCACATAGAAATATAAAAGATAGGAGCTGAGCCGATTTATCCCTCAAATTACTTCGCCATTCAATTCGATCCTGGCTGATCATCGAGTTCAATACTCTAATCCCACCCTCCACCCATATCCTTTTTAGCCACGAGAGCTATGTTTACTTCTTCCTTACAACAGTGCATGGTCTCCAGTGGTTCAAGAAGGCAGATCATCACCATTTCCTCAAGGGCAACTAGGGATAGGCAATAAGTGCTGGCCTTGCCAGTGATGCCACATCCCACAAGTGAGGAGAAAATAAGGATATAGCAACGCAATTAGAGAAAGGGCAGTTCTGGACTTAGCTTTCGAAAATAACCTGAGCAGGGGAATGCATGGTAGAACATTGTGGTGATAAGTATCCGAATTCAATTTGGCTTAGCTTGGTTTGGGAAAAGGACAGAAATAGATCAAGAGGAAAGTTATCAATTGAGAAAAGCCTAATGTTACTGAACAAATACAAATTGGCAAAAATACATTGAAAACCATTACTTGAAGGTGAATCAGTGTCAGATCAATGGGAGGCATTCAAGGAGAGGATGGAGAAGACTCAGAATCTAATAGATTTCCACAAACAAAAGGGTGGAACTCCCAAACAAAGATGGGAGTAGGCCATTCAGCCCATCAAGATTGTTCTGTCATTCAGTTAGGTCATGGCTGATTGTCTGCTTCAATACTTTTTCCCAAAGAATATTGATATCCATGTCCCTTGATCATTACCCTCAATGATTAAGCTTCTGCAGCTCTATAGAGTAGGTAATTCCAAAGTTTCATCATTCACGGAATGAGGAAATTCTTCCTCATCTCATATCTACATGGCCCATCTCTTATCCTGAGAGTATGTTCCCTAGTTTTAGACTCTAGATTTGCCAGCTGAGGATACAGTCTATCTGCACCCACCCAGTCTTGCCTTTTAAGAATGTTGTAAGCTTCAACAGGATCATCTCTAATTCTTTGTAGAGAATACAAGCTCTATTTCTTCAATCTCTCCTCATAAATAATCCCAGAATGCAAACGATTAATCTAGTGAACACCTGTTATCTTTTTCTATTGCAAATATATCCTTCCATAGATAAAAAAAGACAAAAACTATACACAATGCTACAGGGGCAATCTCACTAAGTTTCCATATACAACTGCAGCAAGATATCTTCACTTCTGTACTCAAATTCCCTTGTGGTAATGTTCAACATACCTTTTTCCATGCTTAATAGTTGGCAGCTGGCTTTCAGCAGCTGATGAACAGGGAGAGCAAGGTCCCTTTGGACCCTAAAGGTAGGTTCCCTAGATGACAAGGAGAGTACAATAAGGCAAAAAGGAAGCTGATGTTAGATGCCAAGGGCAACAAATGCTGGCCCAGCGAGCAGTGCCGATCTGCCACAAGTAAATTAAACAAAAAACCTTAGAAAGTCTTGAGAAGTCTTAAAAGTACAGGGGTGAAATTTAAAACAAGGCGAAGCAAAGAAAGAGAATGAGAAAAGGTTGCCAAGTAAAATCATTGAAAACCCAAAGACATTATGTAAATATATTACAAGCAAGAGAATAACAAAGTTATTTCTTTTTCTCCCATCAATTGCTGTAAACTGTTGCCTTAAATCAGTAACTAAGTGACTTTGTAGTTAGTGTACCAGCTGCCCTGTGCCTCCTGCAAAGATGTGAAAGAACATGGAGAAAGGAAATTGAAAAACAGCAAGTCCTGGCGAACCAAAACGAGCATCACATCAAATCCTGTGGCCAGTGCTTTTCTGTTTGTCTGACTGTATGTGTGTCAGTGGGGTTTAAAATAAAGGACTTGTAAAGCATAGGTTGATTGTTCAAAACTGTTTACTTGTGATTAGAGTTTATTTATTTGCTATAAACAATAGTCCTAGTAAAATGAAGATATCATAATCCCAGAGGGCTGCTGTCTCATTAGAAAGAGAGAGAGAGAATTGGTAGCAGGTTTAATTTGAGGTTCACCACACCTCAGGCAAGGGGTGAAGGGGTGAGATTGAGAAAGCAGGACCTTCACAGTGACTTTAGCCGGTATAGGAATAGAACTCATGCTGTTACGTTCCAAATTGTCATGCAGCCAACTGAGCTAAATAACATCATAGGAGCAGAAAGGCTAATGTTTCGGGCCTAGACCCTTCATCAGAAATGGGGGAGGGGAAGGGGGTTCTGAAATAAATAGGGAGAGAGTGGGAGGCGGATAGAAGATGGATAGAGGAGAAGATAGGTGGAGAGGAGACAGACAGGTCAAAGGGGCGGGGATGGAGCCAGTAAAGGTGAGTGTAGATGGGGAGTTAGGGAGGGGATAGGTCAGTCCAGGGAGGACGGACAGGTCAAGGGGGCGGGATGAGGTTAGTAGGTAGGAGATGGGGGTGCAGCTTGAGGTGGGAGGAGGGGATAGGTGGGGACCTGCTGAGCTTTTCCAGCAACTTTGTTTTTGTTCCTGGTTTACAGCATCCGCCATTCTTTCAGTTTTTATTCAGATTTTCACGCACATCTGTGTTCATTTGGCTAATTTCAGGCAATATGACATGAAAAGACTAAAGGAAGCTCCAGGGACTTCATTCACCAATGTTTGAAATCACACTGGATAAAACCCAATGCTGAACAATGTATTCACTACCAGATTTAACTGAATACTCTATTCCACAGATACAAGTGTATTGTCTGTTTAAAATTCAGGCTATTCCCAATCTCAGGAAAGCCACAGATCAATCCTCCTGATAGTATCAGCAAGCAGACCCTTGATACTTGCAAGATGGAGTGGCCAGGGATTATCATAGAATCCCTACACTGTGGAAACAGGCTATTTGGCCCATCAAGTCCACACTGACCTTCCAAAGAGCATCTCACCAACATCCTCCACCCTATCCCTGTAACACTGTATTTCCCATGGCTAACCCACTTAGCCTGCACATCCCTGGACCCTCTGGTGCAATTTAGCACAGCCAATCCACCTTAACCTGCACATCTTTGTGCAGTGGGAGGAAACCGAAGCACCCAGATGAAACCCACACAGACACAGGGAGAACGTGCAAACTCCACACAGTTGCCCAAGGGTGGAATTGAACCCAGGTCCCTGGCACTGTGAGGCTGCAGTGCTAACCACTGTGCTACTATGTCACCCTAGTGTGGGCCAGTGAGTTTCAAATGTGTTTAAGACTTTCCAGTTTCCAGAGTCATATCGTATTGAAACAATAACTCTGTTCTCTCTCAACAGACTTGCCAGACTTGCCGAGAGTCTCCAGTATTTTCTGTTGTTAATAAATAGTTTCTGGACTATTCCTGCAGCAAAGACCTTATTTTGCATTACCTGAGAACTGGCTGTGGTTAGAATTAGAACCTGAAATCTTCTTAAAGAAAACAATGAAGTGAGACATCATGGTAAAGGTACTGCCAGGTTACTGCACTTGGCTTCAAAAGCTGATCCTCTTCAGTAATCTGGTGGCTGTGGCCATGGAGATAATGCAAATTACAGGGCACCATTCCTAGGCATGACCTCCTTACGGCTAATAACATATTATTAAAAAGCAGACGCTGTACATGTGAGGTTAAAAATGGAGATTAAGGACTAGAAGAATCAGCAAAAGGAAGAAATGATCTATTATATCTTTACACAGCTTTTAAAATTGTAAGGCGGCTTAGAAACTTTGGAGGAAACCTACATTCATAAATGAATATCTATCTTTAATTAGGACGTCTTAATTGAATTTGCATAAAGGAGGTCATTTAATCCAATTGATCTCACAATGCGCAGTTGTTTCTTTGACTCATGCTGTCAGTGTTTCCCAATTCTTAAAAGTCGAAAGAACTGCAGATGCTGTGAATCAGGAACAAAAACGGAAGTTGCTGGAAAAGCTCAGCAGGTCTGGCAGCATCTGTGAAGAAAAAATCAGTTAAGGTTTCAGGTCCGATGACAGTTCTGAGGAAGGGTGCCTTTCATTACCATCAGCTGCTCTCAGCACAACCAACACATTTTCACCCATTAATTGTCCCCAGTGGCAGTTTTGCCTTCTCCCAGCTCACCATTATCTATTCCTTTGTCTGCCCAACTTTTGTTCTATCTCTTTGGGCTCCAATTACATCTATCATTCACTCCCTTCCTCTCTTTCTCCATCCCCAGCTTCAGCATAAATATCAGCTTTTCCTAGCTGCCCGTCAGTTCTGAAGAAGGGGCACTAGACCTGAAATGTTAACACTGTTTTGCTCTCCATTGATGCTGCCAGATCTGCTGAGTTTCTTTCAGCAATTTCTGTTTTTGTTGTGCTGTTGTCCAGCAGCTGGACAGCTTCAGTTACAAGTTGGTTAGTAAGCACAGGTCATAGTCATCAAGTCTTAGAGTTATATAGCATAGAAACAGACTCTTCAATCTAACTCGTCCATGCTGACCAGACCTTCAAATCTGACCTAGTCTCATTTGCCAGCATTTAGCTCATATCCCTCTAAACCCTTCCTATTCATATACCCTTCCGAATGCCTTTTAAATGTTGTAATTGAACCAGCCTCCACCACCTCCTCTGGCAGGTTCCATACACACACCACCCTCTATGTGTAAAAGTTGCCCCTCAAGTCCCTTTTAAACCTTTCCCCTGTCACCTTAAGTCTATGGTTTTGAACCCGCTTACCTGGGGAATAAAGACCTTGGCTATTCACTCTATCCATGCCCCTCATGATTTTATAAGCCTCTATAAGGTCACCCCCTAGCCTCTGACATTCCAGGGAAAATAGCCCCAGCCTATTCAGCCTCTCCCTATAACACAAACCCTCCAGTTCTGGCAACATCCTTGTAAATATTTCCTAAACCCCTTCAAGTTATTTTTATTCATTCAGAGGATGAGGGCATCACTGGCTAGGCAGCATTTATTGCCTATCCCTAATTGCCCAGAGGGCAGTTAAGAATCAACCACATTGCCGTTGGTCTGTAGCCCAGACCATGTAAAGATGGCAGTTTCCTTCCCTAAAGGGCATTAGTGAACCAGATGGGTTTTCCCAACAATCAGCAATGGATTCATGGTCATCATTAGACACTTAATTCCAGATATCTATTAAAATCAAATTCCACCATCTGCTGTGGCAGGATTTGAACCCAGGTCCCCAGAACGTTATCTGGGTTTCTGGATTAACAGTCCAGCAATAATACCACTAGGCTATTGCCTTCCCCTATAACAACATCTTTCCTACAGCAGAGAGAAGAGAATTGAATGCAATATTCCAAAAGTGGCCTAACCAATATCCTGTACAGCTACAGCATGACATCCCAAATCCAATACTCAATTCACTGACCAATGAAGGCAAGTGTACCAAATGCATTGTTCACCATCTTATCTACACGCAACTCCACTTTCAAGAAACTATGCACCTGCACCCCTGGGTCTCTTTGTTCAGCAACACTCCCCAGGAGTGTTGTAAGTCCCGCCCTGGTTTGCCTTTCCAAAATGCAACACCTCACATTTATCTAAATTAAACTCCATCTGTCACTCCTTGGCCCATTGGCCCAATTATATTGCACAGTCATCCCTGTTCTCAGGATTTGATTGTTCTATCAGACTTTGCTGGTGATTCATCTGAAGATTCTTCAGCGCTGGCAGAAATTCCACCATTTCCATTCATCCTGTAAAACCAGTGTCTTATTTTCTGTTTGCTTTATGAAACAATTCTCTTTCGCCAACACAGGTAACCTCACAGATACTTTCTTCTTTTGATGAAACAGATTTCTGACACGTCTATAACTGCAGGTCAGTTTTTGATTCAGTCATTAATCTTTGGAATGACAATGAAGTCTTCTACTGATTGCCCTTTTTGGTTTGTCAGTTGCAGTTTGTTTGTGAACCAGTTTTGCTCTTGGAACCAATTGAACTGCCTCTGCTACATTTAGGATATTGAGGTCAGGGCATGTATGCGCCTTTACAGTAACTTTTGATTATGAATGACATTCACACCCTTTGTGTTACAGCGTTATTTGTAGCTTAACTTCAGCACTGGAAGCTGTTTTACATGCACCATGCAGTTTTATCGGTAGAGGCTGTTTATCAGCTGTTCAACAATGACCTTCCCTCCATCATAAGGTCAGAAGTGGGGATGGTCACTGATGATTGCATAATGTTCAACACCACTTGTGACTCCTCAGATAATGATGCAGTCCATGTTCAAATGCAACAAGATCTGGACAATATCCAGGCTTGGACTGACAGATGGCAAATAATGTTTGTGCCATGGGTACCAGTCAATGACCATCTCAAATAAGAGATCATTGATCCGTCACTCCCTTGACATTCAATGGCATTATCATCACTGAATCCTACACTTTCACATCCTGGAAGTTTCATTGACCAGAAACTGAACTGTACTAGTCATATAAATAAAGTGGCTACAAAACCAAGCCAGAGGCTGGGAATTCTGTGGTATATAGTAATAGAGTTGTACAGCAGGGAAACAGACCGTTTGGTCCAACTCTTCCATGTTGACTAGGTATCCTATATTAATCTAGTCCCATTTGCCAGCATTTGGCCCATATCCCTCTAAACCCTTCCTATTCATATGCTCATCCAGATGCCTTTTAAATGTTGTAATTGTACCAGCCTCCACCACTTCCTCTGGCAGCTCATTCCATACACGCACCACCCTCTGTGTGAAAAAGTTGCCACTTACGTCCCTTTTATATCTTTCCCCTCTCACCTTAAACTAATGCCCTCTATTTTTGGACTCCCCTACCCTGGGAAAAAGACCTTGGCTATTCACCCCATCCATGCCCCTCATGATTTTATAAACCTCTATAAGGTTGCTTCATTCATCTCCTGTGTCCTCAAAGCCTGTTCATCTAAAGGGATGAACCAGGACTGTGAATGAGTACTCCCCACATGACTGGATGAGTTTAACTCCAACAACACTCTAGTAGCTCAACGTCATCCAAGGCAATGCACCTTTTCAACTGGTGCCCCATCCAGCAGCTTAAACATTCTCATCCTCCACCACAGATGCATAGTGGCAGCAACTAACTACAAGATGCACTGCATTAACTCATCAAAACTCCTTAGTCAGCACCTCCCAAACCAGTGATCTCCACCACCTGGAGGGACAATGGCAGCAGAAACATGGGAACACCACACCCTGCAGGTTCCGCACAGTGCAGCTCACCATCCTGACTTGGAAATAGATCGCCATTCCTTCATTAATACTGGGTTGAAATCCAAACTGCACTGCGGAGATGTCTTCCCTACAAGAACTGGGGCACGGTGGCTCATTGGTTAGCACTGCTGCCCCACAGCGCCAGCAACCCGGGTTCGATTCCACCCTCGGGTGACTGTCTGTGTGAAGTTTGCACATTCTCCCTGTGCCTGCGTGGGTTTCCTCCGGATGCCCTGGTTTCTTCCCACAGTCCAAAGATGTGCAGATTAGGTGGATTGGCAATGCTAAATTGCCCATGATGTTCAGGGATGTGTAGATAGGTAGCTTACAGGGGGATTCTGTTGGGTGAGATACTCTGAGGTTCAGCATGGACTTGTTGGGCTGAAGGGCCTGTTTCCACACTGTAGGGATTCTATGAACTATGAACTGCAGCGGTTCAAGAAGGAAGCTCACCACCACCTTCTGAGTTCCTCTCTCTGATCAGTTTCCTGACTGCTCTACTCCTCCTCCCTCAATGAGTGTGATGGCAATAATGGATGTAGAGCATTTGAAGAAAGCAACAGTCATTGATTTCCATGAGGATAAAGGTGAAGGCATAGGTAACAGGAGGTTTAGGTGAGGTGATGGCCTAGTGGTATTATTACTGGACTGTTAATCCAGAGATGTGGGCAATGTTATGAGAATCTGAGTTTGGATCCCACCATTGCAGAAGAGTCTAAAGAGGACCACGAATCAAAAACTCATCTGGTTCACTAATGTCCTTTAGGGAAGGAAATTGCCATCCTTGCTTGGCCTACATGTGACTTCAGACCCACAGCAATGTGGTTGACTCTTAACTGCCCTCTGGGCAATTAGAGAGGGTAATAAATGCTGGTCTAGCCAGCGATGCCCACATCCCACGAATGAATAAAAACAAACTGGTAGAGGAATTAATAACCAGAAGGATTTCTGGAATTTATTTTTCATGCAGAGGATGGAGAGTATCTGGACCTCACTGTCTTCAAGAAGTACATTTCAATGAGCACTTGAAATGCTATAGCATACAAGACTATGGGCCAAGTGTCGGAAAATGGAACTATAGCAGATATGTTCTTGATAGCTGGCATGGACACGCTGGGCTGAAGGGTCTTTTGCCTTACTGTAAGACTCTATGTCTATACAGTCCACAGAAATGAGGTCGCTCTCTCCTTGCACCCCAGTCTCTACTCATGCTGCATGTATAAGCAGGCCACCCTATCCACCAATAGTGAACAACCATCCATCCAGTTGCTTCATACGCTATCACTAGCCAAAACCTCATTACTAACCAGCAACCCAACACTCCAATATCCAATAGTCCAGTATTTGTACAATAACAGCTGTACCATTTGGCAGTCCAGTTATGAACAGCATCAGCTTAAGTGAATGTCATCCAAGGAGGGTTAGCTGCAGGAGCTGACAATATGAACTGACCCATACTCAAAGAACCTGAAAAGGTTGTCAGTCAATCCAGATAATACCCCACATACGATGCAGGAATTGCTCTTCACTTAAAAGCAAAGTTTGGTTTTGGACAGAACGTTGGCAGTTATGTGAGCAAGGTAGTTCTTAACTTATTTCTAAAAATCTGATTACTGTTGTATTTCACATTGAATTTCTAATTTACCATTTAAATTCTAAATTTTATCCAGGTTTGAACAGAATTAAAGAAACTTTCTCTTCACATCAGCTGAGGATAGTTACTTGTGGAAATCTGCTGAAATGCTATGCCTGAGCTGAGCTGACTGAGGGCATATAAACAGAAGTGTCTCAATGTGACCTAGCACCAAATGCAATTTTGAACAGAGTGCTGGGAACTGGATAAATAAGGAAGTTAGGTGAAGAGGTGCTCCTTTGTTCCTTGCAACGTTTTCACCCTGTAGGAATTGGTCCTAACTTTACAATGGGGAAAGAAGCTAGATGTTTTGTGAGTATTTGGTACAGGGTTAAAGTCTGTTCTATTCTGAAGGTTTAAAACAATACTGGAACATGTGGTAAGGTTAAAAAATTACATGAAAAGGAGACAATAATTGTATAAAATAAGTAAGTGGTTAATTAAAACACATTAAAGGTGGCAAGATTGGTGATTCTTTGTAATTGTCCAATCTAGGAATAGAACATAGGACATGGCTGCAGTTAGTGTTCGCAGTTTGAATAGTTTGGGCTCGGAGTTTATGATCTGAAGGCTGAATTACAGAAATTGCTGCACATCAGAAAGGGGGAGCATTCCACAGATATTTTACTCCAAAAGGTTATCACACTCTTAGTTCAAGGTCTTCTGATTCAGTCTCTGGTCAGAGACAGGAGAGTACAACTGCAGATGAGGTAGGTAAGCAGCTCCACAAAGGTAGGAGTGCAGGAGCTCTGCCTCTGCAATCACCAAACAGATTCCAATTTCTTCCAACTTATTTCAATGAGAGTGAGGGTTGGACGACAGGGATTGGGACCTGAGTATTGAATTGTACATGACACAGAGCAAGAATAGGTAGTTATGAAAAGGTGGAGAGGTGGCTCTGTTAATTAATGATGGTATCAGCGCAACACAGAATGATGACTTAATTCATGAAACCAGAGGTAGATGTGGTTTGGCTAGAGATGAAAAGGATAATGGCAAGAAATCATTGCAGGAGTGGTTTTCAGGCATCCTAACGGCAATCATGTGATAGCACAGAATACTATGTAAGAAATAATGGAGCTTGTGAATGAGGCAGTGTCATTATCATGGAAGATTTTACTCTACATGTTGACTGCAAAAAGATGGAGAAAGATAATCTGGATGAGGAGTTCGTAGAACGATTCTAGGATAGTTTTTTTTCAGAAAAGCATGCTCTGGACCTAAGCAAAATTGATACACTCCAACAAAGAATGGAAAAGACCTAAGGGGGCAGCCTCCCCTCATCTCTGTGATTAACTAATAAAGATGTATCAAACATACAATTCTGCAAAGATAGGTGAGATAAGGGCATTGGACAGAATATGTTAAAAAGCAATGAATGACTAAAAGATTAATAAGGAGGCAAAGATTGAAGTGATAGAAAACTATTTAGAAATATGAAAACAGCCAGTTAATCATAGTGAGAATGATTATCAATATTCAACTTTCATCGATGACTTTAATACCTGAGACTTTCATGCACAAAAACTAGTTTGAAGGAAAACAGTACTGACCTAAAATAAATGTTGCGATCGTCTGTCAAGCTGAGACAGCCCATATTGCATATACAAAACTAGCTGTCTCAGGATTACCAGTTTAATCAAGAGCCTCTGAAACTCAGAGGGGCATTAAGAAATTTGTTTTTCTGATTCTACTCACATCTCGTGATAACTGCTGGGAGTGAAAGGTTACCTCTGACTATCCAGCTTGAAGTGAAATGATGACACATATACCAGAATTTTCTAAGAAATGGTGTATCAATAGCAGACTTTGAATGAAAAGAGAAGGAAGGAACATTGGAATGTAGAATCAGGAGTAGGCCATTCAGACTCTCGAACCTGCTCCACCATTCAATATGATCAGAAATTATCTGTGGCCTAACTCCATATGCCTGCCTTGGGCCAATATCCCTTGCCTAATAAAGATTTGCCCAACTCAAATTTAAATTTAACAATTGAATTATTATTGACAGCCATTTGAGGAAAAGAGTTCCAAACCCCCACCACTCTTTGTGTGTAGAAGAGCTTTCTAATATCTCTCCCGAATCGCCTGGCCCTCATGCTTAGAATAGGTTTTACATTTTGCAATTTGGTTCCTGTTGTGATCAGTCACTGAACAAGGCTGACGATGCACTTTTAGCAAAAGACCTTATCTTTATGACAAAGAAAATCGAAAGAGTATGAAACAAAGCTATATCTAAAAACTTGAAAAGGTCTTATCATAAACAGCAAAAACAAAAGATTCAGTGGCTCAGTGGTTAGCACTGCTGCACCACAGCGCCAGGGACCCAGGTTCAATCCCACCCTCGGGAGAATGCCTGTGTGGAGTTTGCACGTTCTCCCCGTGCCTGTGTGGATTTCTTCCAGGTGCTCTGGTTTCCTCCCACAGTCCTAAGATATTCAGGTTAGGTGGATTGGCCATGCTAAACTACCCATAGTATCCAGGGATGTGCAGGTTAGGAGGGTCAGCCATGGAAAATGTGGGGTTTCATGGATAAGGTGGGGAGCATGGGTCTGGGTGGGATGCCCTTCAGAGAGTTGGTGTGGATGTTTTGGGCTGAATGGCCTGTTTTAACACTGTAGGCATTGTATGTATGAACTTATTATTCCAGCAATATCCTTTACAGACACTCAACCCCAGTGAAGTATCACTCCTATCTTCACATTCTAATTTCTTACTCAACCGAAGTGCTCACAAATATTTTCTTTTGGTGATTTTCGGCACATTCACCAGAAATGATTCTCTCTATGTCTCCCTGAGACACACAGATACAGGCACACTTACTGGTTTCTTTAACTGAACTCAAGGAAAAATGTCAGAGATTTTTCCAATGGTTTTGACTACTTTATGGCTTCTAAACAGCACATATGCTAGTATGGGTTTTTTTTCTTCCGAACTAAACCTGCTTCTGGACACTGACCATTCTTTCTCTGGATCCTAACAGCTCAGCCTGGAAACCATTTTCAGCAATTTCTCCTGGTATCTTGTTTAGTTATTTAGCTTATGTCATACAACTTCTTGCAGAGACTGCTCTAATAACCTACTGAAAAGTAAAGTTCTGACTCCTAAAAATAATTAATCTTTACAGAACTGACAGCCAAGCTCTCAAATCATTATAAAATATTATAAGGCTTCATCACACTTACAAGAATGAAAAGGGACAGCTAAGCATTTCGACATGGATTCTTCATAAAATTACAAAATATCAAGAGGTAGAATTTTTTCTAATTCACTCACAGGATGAGGAAGTCACTTTCTAGGCCAGTATTTATTGCCCAACCCTAGCCGCCCAGGAGTCAACCACATTGCTGTGGGCCTGGAGTCATATTTAGACTGGACCAGGCAAGAATGGTAATTTCCTTCCCTGAAGCAAGGACATTAATACCCTGAAGGGCAGAAGTAAAACAGATGGGTTTTTCCCCAACAATTAGCAACTCTTTTATGGTCATCATTAGACCATTAATTCCAGAGTTGTATTGAATTCAGATTCCACCATCTACTCTGGTGGGAGTTGAACCTGGGTTCCCCAGAATGTTACCTGGGTCTCTGGATTAACAGTCCAGCAATATTAGCACTAGGCCATCATCTCCCCCTAGAACTGAAAAAAAATGAAACAGATAAATTGTAACTGGAGTTGCAGTGATTAGAATTAACATTCCCACAGAGAAAAGATGGAAGAGAATTCCAGGAATGAAACGGAAAGAGGCAGAAAAAGGAAAAAGTGAGAGGGAGGCAGAAAAGGGAAAGAGAGAATAAAAAGGAAGGAAAATTGAAATTTAGGCAGCTCGGGCTGAGAAGGGAGACTGAAAGCAACTATGGTGAGAGAACCACCTTCAAATTAGACTTAATGACTGAGGTTTTCAAGTTTATCAACATTATCTCTAGGTTCAGCAGGGAAGATCTGGACACCTTCCTGATCTCTTTAGAAAGATTACTATGGCAGTTAAAACAGCTAGTCCATTGTCAGACACAGCTGTTATAGAGCAGGCTGCGAGGAAAAGCTTATGAAGTTTACTCCCTCTTACTTAAGGAGACTGACACTAACTTTGAGCCAGCAAAAAGGACTATTTTGAGTTAATGTCAGAGACAAATAGGCAGAAACTCCCACACTCAACAAAAAGCCCGAACAGACATACCTGGAATATGAAGAGTTTAAGCAGATCACTTTTGAGCACTTAAAATTGAAGCAAGCTGTGAAAAGCTTTGCAAGGTAGTTTTCCTTGAGGAGTTAAAAACTGCATACCATTTCAAATTCAGATTCACGTTGAGGGTGGAGTTGGTTAGATCGGTTGGCTGAATGGCAGGTTTGTGATGCAGAGTGATGCCAACAGTGTTACCAGAAAGGACTCTCCATCTCCAACCTCTCCCCTCACCTGAGGCATGGTGACCCTCAGGAGAGAGCAGCCCTATACTCTGGTAGGATTATGGCAACTTGACTTTACTTTTCTCTTCAAGGAACAGAGGCTAGCAGGGCTTAGGCAAGCAGAAATTCCTGCTGATGCCAATGAGCTAATACAGTAGATCCATAAACTCAGGGAAGCTGACACCTGGAGACCCTCTTTCTCTGATGCCTGCTCCCATAGACTCCAGCATCCCGCCTCCCTGCCCTGACCTAGTACTTTTCTTTCTGTAGCAGCTATCTCTCTTCTTTCTGCTCATTGCTACTGTCCCGAAAGAGGGCTGGGACTCCTGGCCTGAAGAGAGTCACCCTCCTAATGAGGGGCAGAACTCCCGCTGCAGCCTGTAATCACTGCAGGTCAGGCTCCTTCTGGGTGTGTCAGTTTCCAGTTGCCTTTCTTTCAGCAGACGCACAGTCTGCTAAATAACACAGATATGTGAAAAATGGAATTACAAATCAACTGGGGGGGAAATGTGCTAGAGACATTGTAAATAAAGTTTCATAGAAAATCCTACAGAGACAGAGAGAAATATGGGGAAGTACAAATACCCAAAGATGAACTGGGTAAAAAAAAGGGAGGACAGGCAGGGATGACAGAAAAGAAAAAGGAGAGAAACAGTTGGGACACAAGTAAGAAACTGTCCCAAGTGTTCCACTGAGTGAAATTAGGACATCTAAAGGAAAGATATTGCTCCCATTTCTTTAAAGTTGTTAAGTGTCTCCTTAGACATGACCAGTTGACCTGAAAAGCAGTCATGAATTTGTACTAAATGAACAGTGATGTCTAAATGCTTTAAACTCGAGAGAGAAATCAGCATTCTCTGAGACACCGGATACACAGTGACCTTGTTATTAGGGAAAATAAAAGACTTTTCCATCCGGAAGCAAACTAAATTCAAGTATGCTGATAAAACAGCTCATAGGAAAGAGTGTAGAAGAGTCACTGGTTGGTTTATTTAGAGAGTGAACTTGTTACAGGTCCAGGAACAGTGGCAGGCATCCCAGGCTTGCCAATTCTGCGCATCAATTTTTATTGGGAATTAATTGGCTGTTAGCAAACTGTAGCCTGTAAACAGAAAAGGAGCCCCAGAGAGGCTGGAGAAAATAAGGAAGCTGAAGGAAGTTCAGATGCCTTACAGGGAGCAGCAAAACATATCAGGGTTAAAGAGCTTAAACAATGGACATGCAAATTAAACCAGCAGTAGTTGACACAGAGGCTGGGAACTGAGAGAGAGATTCTGAGGCTCAAAGGGGGGTCGATAAAACCTGTAAAGGTTTGAGATAGTCCAGGAAAGGTAACTCAATTTAACAAGAACTAAAGTCAAGCCAGAAGTGTCACAAAAGGTCAAACCAGAAATGGAAGGAGGCAAAAGGACCAAGAGGCCAGAAAGAACCAGTGAAGGTGACAGGTTAGAACTTGCAATCTGGTTAACAGATACATTCACGGTAAAACTACAAGAAGGTTGCTCAAATATTCCAGGAGGAAGAGAAGGTGAAGCCTCATTTAGTGGAAGAGTCATGGAAGAGGTATACCAAATGCTTACTGTAGTGATTGTAACAAGGTCAGGCAGGTGGACCTCATAGAATATGAGTTCCCTGATTGGGGCTATTAAACTGGTCCAATCAGGGAGCCCTGGCTGACAGATATCAACAGGAATGTTGGGGGTCCTGTTCACTCTAAGGGCTGGCTCTGAGGGAGCTGGATCAGTGTGAAGGACTCTACACGTGTAAATAAATGGTGACTGGTGATGGGATGCCAGACTCTGGAATGATTTGACTTACTATATGCCTGATGGCAGTAGGAAAGTCGGATAGTTAGGTAAAAATTCATTCCCTAAACAAAGGAAAGAAGGAAGGGAACACAGTCCATTGCAGACATCAACGGGAACACCAAGGACACAGAGGTGAGCTAAAACACAGAATTACACACAGGAAAATCCAAGGGACAGAACCAAGTCTCAAACCTCAACCAGTCAAATCAGGTCAATGCAAAGTTACGTGAGGGTGAGGTGCAGGATGCAAGTCTAGAGACCCCTACAGGAGGCTAATCTCAGAATACCACCCAGCAAAACTCTGAGAAATTATATTTGTAAAAGTACCTGAATTTAGCATGTGGATTATAAAGATGGGCAGTGAAGGATTAAGGAAATGTGGCACAGCTAACAAACCCAGTTGCCGGATCCAAACCAGCTGAGGACAAAGAGAAAGAATGTAGAAAGTATGTTTGTTCTTGAATGGTTCTTTTATATTGAATGTGTAACAGAATACTCACCAGAAACAAAACGGAGAAATATTGGTGTGTTCTGTTCTTTGTCTCAAGGAGATGTTGAAAATGGGCTGTCCAATATTCAGCTTTCATTATTGATTATAATACCTGACTTTCATGGACTAAAAATTTTTTTAAAAAAGGGCTGTTGACCTAAAATGGCTGCTGTGAGCACCAGTGCAGTACCTTTGCAATTACCATTTTAAACAGGAGGCTCTGAATTTCATTGAAACATCAAGCAACTTGCATTTCTTGTTTTATTCACCACCCCCCACCCCAATAATAACTGCACACATTGCAGATGAGTGGTTGCCTATGACAATCCAGCTTGAAATGAAGCAATAATAGGCACCAAAATCTGCAAAGGAATGGAACCTCAACATCAGTCTTTGCAGAAGCCTACATTTACTGATAACAGAGATAACAAGGTGTAGAGCTGGATGAACACAGCAGGCCAAGCAGCATCAGAGGAGCAGGAAGGCTCGCATTTCAGGCCTAGACTCTTCTTCAGAAATGGCCGAAGAGATTACGAGAGAGTTGCAGTGGGAAAGAGATCCACTGAGGTTTTTCCGGAGGGAGGAGGGTAACTTCTTCAAGGTAGGCATCCTTAGAAGAGGTTTCGCAGTGGGGTTAAAATTGTTTCAGAGATAGTAGGAACTGCAGATGCTGGAGAATCTGAGATAACAAGGTGTGGAGCTGGATGAACAC
>NC_063363.1:31583650-31628376 GCF_021869965.1 Rhincodon typus | reverse complement strand
AGAAGGGTCTAGGCCCGAAACGTCAGCCTTCCTGCTCCTCTGATGCTGCTTGGCCTCTTGTGTTCATCCAGCTCTACACCTTGTTATCTCTAATTAATAGCCAGTGTTCACTGCTGCTTTCCTACCTGCTGGTGAGGAAATGGTTTGTTGAAAGTCTTTGCAGTGAGAAGTTATTTTTGCCACTTTGGAGGCATTGAGACACAGAACAGACACACAGAATCTCAGACTCTTCTTAGAAGTGAAATATTAGAGTGGAAATGTTAACTGTTTCTCTCTCCATAGATGCTGCCAGACCTGCTGAGTTTCCGTAGTGTTCTTTGTGTTTGTTTCAGATTTCCAGCATCCATAGTATTTTGCTTTTATTTGAGGCATAGAACAGAACGTGGAGAGCCACTGTTATCCTGGAATAGCCTGGAAATTGGATAAGTACACGATATAGGAAAGGTTTGGAGGAATATGGGCCAGGAGCAGGCAGGTAGGACTAGTTTAGTTTGGGATTATGGTCGGAATGGACTGGATGTTTCCATGCTATATGAATCTATGACTCTATGAGTGTGAAGGAACTGATTTTATGCGAACGAAATTGTTTTGTTACTCAGGCAGTCTTTGCTGTAAACTGGAAGGACTGGTGCCCAGGTAGCACTAAGGCACAAAGAAATAGTTAACTTTGTTTATCAGTTACAACAGCGACTCAGAGAAACATGTTGGTTGTGAGAGAAGTGTGCCAGTAGGTCAGTACAATGCTGTTGCTGGTTTTCAGATGGAAAATATCATGGCCTTTTAGCAGGAATGCTAAAGCAGAGATGAGTCCAGCTGAATCGCAGTACAGTGCAGCTCCACAGACATTTATGTATGAGGCCAGAGGCACAAAAAGATGAAATTAACTTTTATTTCTGCAGGGCATCAGAGTGCTTTGTGGGTTGTTTGAAGAGCAGCCTCTGTTGCAATGTAGGAAATGTGGCAACCAGTACATACACAGCAGAGCTCCCTCAAACAGCCATGAGGTGAACAACCAGATAATCATGCTATTTGAGAGATACACATTGGCCAGAACCCAAGGAGAACTCCCTTGTGTCCTTCCAAATGTCCAAGTTTGCTTGAGATGCCTACTTTGTGAAAGAGATGTGGGTAGAATCTGAGCACTTTTCTAAGTAAAGCGATAACAAGGTGCAGAGCTGGATGAACACAGCAGGCCAAGCAGCATCAGAGGAGCAGGAATGCTGACGTTTCAGGTCTGCTATGTTCATCCAGCTCTACACCTTGTTATCTCAGATTCTCCAGCATCTGCAGTTCCTGCTATCTCTGAAACAACTTTTCCAAGTAACTATGTATTTCCATCATACAATGTACATTCTGGCTAAACATGAGGTCTAGACCAATTCTCCTCTCATCAGGGTTTCTCCACCATCGTGTAAGCTATTGTCTCCTCACTGACATAACATCTCATGCTCAAACTCAAGTGTTAACCATTTACTCTACACTGCCCCCACCACACACCTACCTCTGACCACCTGTAATAGGAAATTGCATTTTAGTGACACGCTGGTAGTGAAGCTGGACACCAATTGACACAGAACTATTGTGACCCTAAGGGGAGTTCTAAACTGAAAAATCATTTCTAACCATTTGAACAGGAAGAGAATGGTGGGGTCGATTAAAGACAAAACAGGAAGCCTTGTTGTTGCAGGTGAAGGCATGGCTGCAGAACCATGTAAAGATATTGCATCTGTTACATAAAAGAGGACTCCATTTATGAGGGAGTAGAGGGAATGGGGATATTCAACAGGAGAAAACAGGCAGACCCTGCAAATATGTTCACTAACAAGTCACCGTGGCTGGAAGAATCAATCCTGTGTTGCTGAGCAAAGCAAGTTTGCAGAGATTCAAAAAGCACTGGTCATAACTATTCAATCTTCCTTGGATTTGGAAATTAGGCCAAAGGACAAGATAATTGGAAATGTTGCTCCCTGTCAACAAGAAGAGAGGGGTAATTGCAGGCCAGTCAGTTTAGTATCAATGTTTGGGAAATTTGAGACCATTGTCAAGGGCAAAATTAATTTTCACTTGGGTTAACAAGAGAAAGACAGTACAGATTGAGTTTATTGATGAAAGTAACAGAGGGTGTTGTTGAAGGATGTCGTGTACATGGACTTTGGAGAGGCACTTAATAAAGTAGAATGTAACAGATTTATTTGGAAAATGAAGGCATAGGTTATAAAGGGAAGGTGACAGAGACTTGACCAAGGGAGAAGAAGTACAGGAGAGTGGTGAATAGATGTTTTTATGACTGGACAGAATTCTGCAATGATGTCCTCTGGAGGTTAGCTTTATGACCAATGTTCTTGTATATAAATGACTGGTGTAAGGATGCTACAAAATGTGACAGTGTAGTAAATGATGAACATGGTAATAGGAAATTTCAAAAAGACATAGACTGGTTAATGGTCAAACACACGGCAAATATGAATACACGTGGATAAGTGATATACTTTGGTTGAAAGAACATAGAGAGGCAGGGTAATCTAAATGATCCAGCAAAAGCAAGAACAGAGGAACGTTGAAATTCATAACTGCAGATCTTTCAGGTTGCTAGTTAACAATGAGGTCAAAAAATTTATGGATTACCCAGTTCTGTCAAGAGGGTCACAGGGCCAGCTGTGGTTCAAATGGTAGCACACTCACTTCTGCCTTGCAAGGTTCTGTGTTCTCATCTCACTTTAGTGCTTATATATAAAAGTCAAGGCTAACACTCCAGTGCAGTACTAATGGTGCGCTGAGCTGTTGTAAGTCCTGTCTTTTGGATGAGCCATTAAAGCAAGGTGCTACCTACCTACTTGAGTGGATTGGAGAGATCTCATTGTGCCATTTTGAAGGAGAGCATTGGGAATTAGCCCTGCTGTCCTGGCCAATATTCAACCCACAATCAACTTGACAACAAGTAATTATTGGAACTATTAAATTGCTATCTGTGGGAATTAGTTCAGTTTTGGCATTTTCTATAATGGTGCCTGCATTTCAAAAAGCCATTCAGTTCCTCTAAGGCACCTTGACATATTGGATCATTGTGAGAAGTGTTCATCTTGAGTTCGCTCTCTGAATGTACACTCAACCCATAGCTCCATAATTCCCATCAAGGCTAGGGCAAGGAGGCAGGTCCTGAATCCACTGAGAACAGGGATTGAATCTGTGCTGTTGGCACCAATCTGATACACACCAACTGTCCAGTCAATTTGGTCCTCGAGTCAAAGATGATGTGGTAACACACTGTAGTTCAGGGCTACAGACAGTGAGGTCTAAGGCTGCAAAGTTTTTTCCAACACATGGTTGGCCAGGAATCTCTCCCACTCTTATTGTCTGCTATTGGTGAATGTGGGAACAGTTTACAGGTTGATAATGTATCTGTTTGACACCTTCCTGACCTTCAAGTCCCAGAGTGGGACTCCTACCTCTAGCTTCTGAGCCAGAGGCAGAGGCACTGCCCACTGCTTCAGAAGACCTCCTCACACTGGAAAGTGTTATAGTTGAAGCTGACCATTGCCGAATATGACACATATTACCAAAGTTTTAAGTTTGGCACTCATCAGGACAATTTGCAAGAATGCCAGTTTAAAGACAAAACCAACGTTTGTACTGAGAGGAGCGTTCTGGCTGGTTGGCAAGTGGGCTCTAATTGGTAGAGGCTTTGCCATAGAAAAAGCATCAGCTTTACGGATTGGCAGTTAACTGTCAGGCTTTGCTTACATTTTAAATCAGACAGGTTAACTCAGATTCATTAAGACATTGCCAATGAGAAGTCAATGAATTGCTCCCAACTGCTTAGCTGAATTGAATCATGTGCAGTGTATTTACATGTTCTGTCTGCAAAAAAACAGGGCCCCAGTGTATTAATATACATATAGTTTCCTAAGTGACAATCCTAAATTAGTTGTCAGCATAATTCTTCACGCATTCAGGATTATTCATTAAAATGTTGCACAAATACAAGTCTTTCTTTCTTTCCCCTTCTTTCATTCATGTTAAATCTCAGTAAGCCACTGGTTAGGACTTGGCTGGGATACTATGTAAAATTCTGGGCACCAAACTCAAGGATGAGTGCCAAGACTGTGAAGAGGATATGAAAGGGGTCACTGGAATAATAGCAGGGACAGGGAGTGAAGCTGGAATTGTTCTCCTTAGAGCAGAGAAGATTAAGGGGCACTTCAAAATGGTGAGGATTTTGATAGAGCAAGCAGGTAGAAACTGTTCCTATGAGCAAGTGGATCAGTAAGTAAAAGTCAGAGATTTAAAATGATTTGCAAAGGAATAAAGATGATTGTTTATACATCATGGGGAATGAGATCAGAAACACATCACCATAGGAATGGCCTGTTGTTCTTAAGAAGGGTCACTGGATCCCAAACGTTAACTCTGCCTTTTCTCCACAGATGCTACTAGACCTGCTGAGTTTTTCTAAGAATTTCTGATTTGTGCCTTCTTTCTTGCTAAACAATTCCATTGTTTGATGTTGGTTTTGGATATACTGGGAGAGAGTGTTCATTACGTAATAATAATTAGACTTTCAATAAGAATCATATCAAACAATTTAGCTGTGTCCCCTCAGCTCAGCTGGCAATGGGATTGTCTATGTTATCTGTGCCAACATACAGAACTTGGAAAACCAGACAAATAACTCTAAAATCTAAAGACACAGCCCTCTTCAGCAGTGCCAAAGTTGGAAATGCTATTCCTCAGACCAGCCCACCAGCCAATGGGACCTCAGATGTTGCAGCCACTCAAGAAATACTAAACACTACCGCCATCAATAAGGTCACCTCTCAGCTTCTGACACTCCAGGGAAAATAGCCCCAGCCTATTCAGCCTCTCCCTGTAGCTCAAACCCTCCAACCTTGGCAACATCCTTGTAAATCTTTTCTAAACCCTTTTAAGTTTCACAACACCCTGTAGCAGGGAGACCAGAACTGAACGCAGTATTCCAATAGTGGCCTAACCAATGTGCTGTACTGCTGCAATATGACCTCCCAACTCCTATACTCAATGCACTGAACAATAAAGCAAGCATGCCAAACGACTTCTTCACTGTCCTAACCACCTGCGACTCCACTTTCAAGGAACTATGAACCTGCACTCCAAGGTCGCTTTGTTCAGCAACACTCACCAGGACCTTACCATTAAGTGTATAAGTCCTGCTCTGATTTGCCTTTCCAAAATGCAGCACCTCACATTTATCTAAATTAAACTCCATCTGCCACTCCTTGACCCATTGGGTCGTCTGATCACTGTCTTGTCGTACTCTGAGGTAACCATCTTCGCTGTCCACTACACCAACAATTTTGGTGTCTTCTGCAAACTTACTAACCACACCTCCTATGTTCACATCCAAATTATTCATATAAATGACGAAAAGCAGTGCTTCCTTCTTATTCTTGACTTAGTCATCCAGAACTCCCTGCACCTAAAAGCCTTGCTCCTCACCCTAACAGGAACATACTGTCTCTGGACTCTCATTTCTGATATTTCATATCTCATTTTTGAAGGCTTCTCATTTTCCAGCCGTCCCTTTACCTGCGAACTTCCAATCAACTTTTGAAAATTCTTGCCTAACAACATCAACATTGGCCTTCCTCCAATTTAGAACTTTAACTTTTAGATCCAGTCCAATGTTTTCCATCAGTACTTTAATGCTAATAGAATTATGGTCACTGGCCCCAAAGTGCTCCCACACTGACACCTCAGTCACCTGAGTCTGGAATCAAATCCAGGCCCCTGGCACTGTGAGGTAGCAGTGCTAACCACTGAGCCATCATGGGAATTAAAACTTGGACAATATACCATTCCCCTTCACTTTGCATCAGTGAATTGCAATATCAGATTAATCAGCATTTAAACATCATGTGTTTCATGAAGCCTCCTGAACCTCATCACTGATACCAAAACAATGAGGTGGACATTCAAGGTGATCATTAAAAATTAAATCTTTTAACAGCTAGAAATATTCCGTGCTCACTGTTGCTTTAGCACCACTCTAGGGGTTATTGATAGTTCCTGTATAGAGAAGTAAATTTATACACTTTTGGGAAGTACTGTGCTCCAGGTGAGGATGCCCACCTTAGATTGGTCTGCTGCTGGGTAGCGGGATGGACACCTGGTTTTGGGAGAGCTGGTGACAAGCCAGAAACAGAGAAGGGAACAGTAGAGCTATTGAGCCCATAGGAGACTCAGGGTAAAAGTAATTCAATCAGTACAGAGAAATAACACTAGGTATTGTTACACACTGAACATTATCAAGAGCAGTGAGAAGAAAAAGCTAATTTATATAATTTAAACTATACCCTTCAAACCGCAACCCTCACCCCCTGCAATGCACACACATTCAATTATGATTAAGATGGACAAAGACAAGCAGTTTCACACAAATACTGTGGGGTGAAGAGAGAATGTAGACAAGTGTGCAAACAACATTCTGCAGATCAAAAGTCTGCTCCATGTGAGGGAAAGAATTTTCTCACAGATCTTTTAGCAACAATAGCATGAGAGGGGAATGTACACAGTGGACTCCCGTGCTTCCTGCTCACACTTACTAATCTTCCTGGTGAGTTCTTCGGTCTAAAGGGATCAAAGGATGTGGGGAGAAAGTGAGAACAGGGGAACAAATGTTGGTACCAATGACATGAATAAAATACAAAATGAGGTCCTGCAGCAGGAACTCAGAGAGTAGATTAAATTGGAAGATAACTAAAGTTGTAATCTCCAGATTACTTCCTCATTTAGGGCAGCACGGTGACTCAGTGGTTAGCACTGCTGCCTCACAGCACCAGGAACCCGGGTTCAATTCTAGCAACGATAGGTTTTAGCAACGATAGCATGGTGTTTATTGTGGTGATGGTATTCTTCAATTTAGTGGTTGGTCAGGTGAACCTAGGTCTCTCCTGTATTGATTCTTTCTTTTAAGCCCACAGAGAGAGAGAGAGAGAGAGATTGATAGAGAGAGGGAGAGATGGATATGTCCTGTGCCCAGGCTCTGGATGTTTCCTCTCCACTGCTGCTCTTGACACTTACAGTATTTTTTTAACACCATGCAGCTCAACCAATCAGTACGATTGTCAGGCAGAAACTCTAAGGATTCTCACTACCACTTTGTCTTGAATTTTTTCCTCTTACTACTTCAAAAGGCAACATTGTATCGCACAACTCAACAATATGTGCAGCATTTGATTTTATAAGTTGCAAAACTCCTCACGTTTAGATTATGTGTCAGATCAACTTCAGTTTCATACAGTCATACAGCACGGAAACCAACCCTTCCTGGTTCCCTGCCTTACTGCCCTGTTCCCACTTTCTCCCCATATCCTTTGATCCCTTTAGACCTAAGAACTCACCAGGAAGATTAGTAAGTGTGAGCAGGAAGCACGGGAGTCCACTGTGTAACATTCCCCTCTCAGACAGATAGATTGTGTTGGGGACCGTTGGGGGAAATGGTCTCTCAGGGGAAAGCAGCAACAGCCAAGTTTATGGCAATACGGTAGTTTCTGCTGCACTGCAGGGGAGGAGCAAGTCTGGGAGAGTTTTTGTGATAGAGGTTTCCATTGTAAGGGGACCCGACAGGCGGTTCTTTGGCAGCAAACAATATTGTTGATAGGCTGTTACCTCATTTGTGCCAGGGTCAGAGTCGTCTCAGAGCAGCTGCAGGGCAACATGAATGGGGACGGTGAACAGCCAACAGTCATGGCAAATCTTGGTACCAATGACATGAGTTAAATACGAAATAAGGTCCTGCAGCAGGAACTCAGAGAGTTAGTGAGTAGATTAAATTGGAAGATAGCTAAGGTTGTAATCTCCGGATTACTTCCTTACTTAGGGCAGCACGGTGACTCAGTGGTTAACACTGCTGCCTCACAGCACCAGGAACCCAGGTTCAACTTTAGCCACAGGATACTGTCTGTGTGCCATCTGCATGTTCTCCCTGTGTCTGCGTGGGGTTTCCTCTGGGTCTTCCAGTTTCCTCCTGCAGTCCAAAGATGTGCGGGTTAAGTGGATTAGACATCGGAAACGTGGGATTATGGGGATGCAATAGGGGACTGGGTCTGGGTTGGATGCTGTTCTGAGGGTTGATGCAGACTCAATGGGCCAAATGGCATCCTTCCACACTGTAGGGGCTTCTATGATTCCAGTGCCATGTGCTACTGAGTATAGGAATAGGGAGTTAGGTCAGATGAATGCGTGGCTAAGGTGTAGGAGGGAGAGCTTTAGATTTTTGGATAATTGGGACAGTTTCTGGGATAGGTGGGAACTGTACAAGCTGGACAAGTTATACCTGAACCGGAATGGGTCCTATGTCCTTGCTGAGAGGTTTCCTTGAGCTGCTGGGGAGGTTTTAGAATAATTTGGCAGGGGGATGGTGCAAGTGGTAGATGTAACATCGGGAATAAGGTCCAATTGGATATAGAAGGAATGCTAGGACAGTCCAATAGACGGAGATGACATGGGCAGGATAAGGCACAAGGGAGGACCAGACAGCTAAATTGTATCTATTTTAATGCAGGGAGCTTGACTGATAAGGCAGATAAGTTTAGAACATTGATCAGTGCAAGGGAATATGATGTTGCTGCAATCATTGAGACACAGTTGAAGGCAGAATAGGACTGTTCAACATTCCAGGATATAGATGTTTCAGACGCAATAGGAGAGGATGTGAAAGAGGTGAGGGTACTGACTGCATTATTAATGAAGGAAACGATCACTGCAATAATGAGGAAGAACATCTGAGAAGGGTTTTCAAATGAGGTCATCTGGGTAGAGGTTAGAAATAAAGCAAGTGTGGTTACCTTTCTGGGGTTATCTACAGACCTCCCAGCCATCAGAAACAGGTAGAAGAGCAGATAGGTAGGCAAATCACAGAAAGGTGTGAGAGAAGCAGGTTTTTTCTCGTAGTGGACTTCAATGTTTTTAACATAAACTGGGATTGCTTTAGTGTGACGATTAGACCATAAGACATAGGAGCAGAATCAGGTCATTTGGCCCATTGAGAGTTCTGCCATTCGATCATGGCTAATATAGAGAAGGGGTAAGGCTATGTCCACCCCTCAGCATATCTAGGGTCTCTGGTGACAGCACATTGCTCATCTTGCTGCTGCAGGCATCTCTCTGGCACCGGAATGAGCTTGTTGCTTTTCAATTTTCCTGCCTTCCTCACTGATGGTGGCAAGAATAAACCATTTGCAGACAGCCAGCACCATGCTTTATTACCAACACTGGGGGATGCTTGTCTTCAATGGATAGAAGAGAGTTGAAAACCATACTGTTATAAACAAGTAAACACTTGTACAGAATTGTTATGGCACAGAAAGAGGCCATTCAGCCCATTGTGTCTGTACTTGCTCTCCTACCAGCATTGTGAATCCATCCCATTCCCCTGCTTTTCCCCATACCCTTGTGCATTGGTTCGATTTATTCTTTTTTTTTATTAATTGTTTGTGCAATGTGCAAGGTACATTTCATAGGGTTTTATCTCTTTCTATCCCAGGCTCCAGCTATGTGTGATCTGACAGCATGATGCATTCTAATAACTAACATAAAAGCTGTCAATCCCTTACGCAATAATCTTTTAAAATGTACAACTTTTCAATTTCCTCACACTGTTGGGTCAACACCGCCGTGACAACGTGCTTCAAGTAAGGAAACCCACTGTCGGATTTCACAAGTTTCAAAATCTCCCCTCCCCCCACCGCATCCCAAAACCAGTCCAACTCGTCCCTGCCTCCCTAACCTGTTCTTCCTCCCACCTATCCCCTCCTCCCACCTCAAGCCGCACCTCCATCTCCTACCGACCAACCTCATCCCGCCCCCTTGACCTGTCCGTCCTCCCTGGACTGACCTATCCCCTTCCTAACTCCCTACCTACACTCACCTTTCCTGGCCCCATCCCCGCCTCTTCGACCTGTTTGTTTCCTCTCCACCTATCCTCTCCTCTATCCCTCTTCTATCCGCCTCCCACTCTCTCCCTATTTATTTCAGAACCCCCTTCCCCTCCCCCTTTTCTGATGAAGGGTCTAGGCCCGAAACGTCAGCCTCTCTGCTCCTATGATGCTGCTTGGCCTGCTGTGTTCATCCAGCCCTGCACCTTGTTGTCTCGGATTCTCCAGCATCTGCAGTTCCTACTATCTCTGATTCGATATTGGGGTGGGGCGTAGTTACGGCGATGGGCGTGGTTACAGTGGAGGGCGGGAATATTGGGGAGGGGCGGGGTTAGAGTGGAGGGCATGGCCTGTTGGGAGTAAGGCAGGAGAGTTGGGTTTGCTGAGGGGGCAGTTGTTGATGGGACTTTGGGGATGGGATAACAGGGAGGTGGATAGGGCAGTAGGGAATCAGGGTGCAGCAGTAGGGCATGGGAACAGGGAAGCAGGGATGTTGAGGTGACCTTGAGATACAGAACGCAAATTTCAGGGATCTCATGACTGTTCACCTTAAACCATGAGTATAGTGTTATGCTGTGGGAGCTGGTTACAAAGAGGACCTCATTTTCTGAATATAGTGAACGATCTGTTTTCTCACTAGTTTCAAAGCAGAGAACAATGACATGGAGCTCAGTTTCTGAGCGAGTGCACACACCAGGCATCTTCTTACTAAAGCTCATTGACTGATGTCGAGGTGGTTTTTGCTGTTATATTAAAAGCAGCATAGGTTGAATAGTTTCAGAGATAGTAGGAACTGCAGATGCTGGAGATGCTATCCCCTCCTCCCACCTCAAGCCCCACCCCCATCTCCTACCTACTAACCTCATCCTGCCCCCTTGACCTGTCTGTCCTCCCTGGACTGACCTATCCCCTCCCTACCTCCCCACCTACACTCACCTTTACTGGCTCCATCCCCGCCTCCTTTGACCGGTCTGTCTCCTCTCCACCTATCTTCTCCTCTATCCATCTTCTATCCACCTCTCCCTCTCTCCCTATTTATTTCAGAACCCCCTTCCCCTCCCCCATTTCTGAAGAAGGGTCTAGGCCTGAAACATCAGGCTTCCTGCTCCTCTGATGCTGCTTGGCCTGCTGTGTTCATCCAGCTCTACACCTTGTTATCTTGGGTTGAATAGTTTCTGCCTGTTCTGTAGACTATCTCCTGTGAGTAATTTTCCGGAGGTTAGACGTAGTCCTTCCGCAAAGAAAATTACAAAGAGGGTTGTTGCAAAGACAGAGTCCTGTCTGATCCCAGTCTTCACTTGGAAATTGACCATTTAATGAACAGTAGGACATTTTGGAAGATGGTGACAGATTTCTCAGGGCAATCAGATTTGAGGAGAATGCTCAATAAGTCTTCATGTTTGAACATAACATAAGAACATAAAAAATAGGAACAGCAGTAGGCCATCTGGCCCATCAACCCTGCTCTGCTATTCGATAAGATCATGGCTGAACCCGTCCACCCACCCACCATAACCCTTAATTCCTTCACTGTTCAAAAATCTACCTTTGCCTTAAAAAAAGCATTCAATGTGGAAGCCTCAGCTACTTCACTGGGCAAGGAATTCCACAGATTCGCAACCCTTTGGGTGAAGAGGTACCTCCTCTGCCTTATTTTGAGGCTATGCCACCCAGTTCTAGCTTTACTCACCAGTGAAAACAACCTCCCCGCTTCTATCACAGTTATTCTGTTCATAATTTTATACGTTTCTATAAGATCCCCCTCATTCTTCTAAATTCCAGTGAGTATAGTCCTAGTCTACTCAATCTGTCCTCATATGCCAAACCTGTGAATCCTGGAATCAATCTAGTGAACCTCCTCTGCACCCCTTCCAATGTCAGTACATCCTTTCTCAAATAAGGAGACCAAACTGTACACAATACTCTAGGTGTGGCCTCACCAGTACTCCAAACAGCTGCAGCATAACCTTCCTGTTTTTAAACTCCATCCCTCTAGCAATGAAGGAAAATGTTCCATTTGACAGGGTCAAGTGTACTCATGAGGTTGGAGAAGTCTGTGTGCAGTGATCCAGGTTGTATCATGCTTTCTTTTTGGATTTGCCGCAATGAACATCATGTCTGTAGTACTCTTAATGGCACAGCCACTCAGGACGACCCTTACATGAAGCTCCCTGTTGAAAGTAGTGAAAAGACACCTCTTTAGTAGTCGCAACAGATTTTGTCTCCTATCTTGAATAAGGTCAAGATGAATGCCACTCGAGATCCCCTTGCATGCAGTCCTTGTCAGGAGTGTATCTGCATTATATTTCAGAATTTCAGCTAGGATTTCATCTGTTCAAGAAGCTTTGTTGTTGTATTGTAATTTCAAGATGAACATGGTATTTTGAGATAGTAGGAACTGCAGATGCTGGAGAATCTGAGATAACAAGGTGTAGAGCTGGATGAACACAGCAGGCCCGAAACGTCAGCATTCTTGCTCCTCTGATGCTGCTTGGCCTGCTGTGTTCGTCCAGCTCTGCACCTTGTTATCTCATGGTATTTTGACATGTGTTCTCTGCTTGTGACCAGATTGTAGGCACAAGCATGGAGGAAATTCCTGGCTATTATTTCCAAATGTGAGCATGGTAACAGTGACTGATGGGACTCTCTCTCCACTACCCCTTTTCTCTCTTCCTGCATCTTTCTTTGCTCCTCGGGCTCTCTTTTCCACACCCCTTCTCTCTTTTCCACCCCTCTTCCCTCTTTCAACCCCTCCCCTTTTCCACCCTCCTTCCTGTCTTTTCCGCCCCACCCCGTCTTTTCCACACCCCCTTCTCTCTTTTCCATGCCCGTTTCACAAGCTCCCACTGTTCTCACAGTGCACTGTCCCTCTTCTCCCCCTCAGTGCCTTCACACTTTGTACCACTCGTTTTACCATACTGTATTAGTATCAGTTTGGTGGCGTGATAAATTGAGCCTTTTCATTTCTTGTTACACAGTGTGTAGTTTTTGGGGTTAGATGTTTTATACCAAATATGTGATTGAGAGGGCTTATATAGCCTGAGCTGAACCCTATTGGTTAGCCAGCAATTGCATATCCCACAGCATGTTATAGGTACTTAGGATAATATTTGATAGACTGGATAATATGCTTATTTGCCTAAGTCTGGTTTTACAAAAAAAGGGGGTCATTTTAATCCTTAATAACAGTTGTTCTGAATAGGTTGGTCAGTTTTTTCTATTAAATTTTCTTTCTTTGTGAGCAATTTACATTTAATAGCTTCAATTTGGGTCCAAGAAACCTGACAGCTAGAGGGGGCCACAAACTTCAATATTCAATGGATCACTCCCTGCGACTTTAGTCACCACTAACATGACCTCCACGACCAACATTTATTTCCCCCTGTCCTCACTTTCTGCGTTTTGAAGGGAATGTCTGCTGTTCTGAATATTTGATGCCTTGGACAACTCAATCATCTGCTGCAATATCTGCCTTTTCATTTCTTCTGTCTCTGTCCAAGGCATCAAACGTCCCTTCCAGGTGAAGCAGCCATTTAAGAGCACTTAATTCAATTTAATTTACCATGTTGGCTGCTCACAATGTGAGACCAAACACGGGTTGGACAACCACTTTTCAAAATGCCTCCATTCAGCCCACAGCCTGATCTTCTGATGGTGTTTAATCTCAAATCTCCACCTTACTCTCACAAGAGCAGCAGGTATATGGAAACGCCACCACCTGCATGTTCCCCTCCAAACCACTCACCATCCTGGCTTGAAAATATGCCCCCATTTTTTCAGTGTCACTGGGTCAAAAATCTTAAATTGTCTCCCTAAGGGCATTGTTGGTCACCTCTCTGTTTTCAGCTTCCTGGAACGTCCAAATGAAGCTCAACGCAATCTCAAGAGGCAACACCATATCGTTCCTTATTCAGCGTTTAGTTTCTTTCAGACCATCTTCTCTGACCCCAATTTGTTTATTCATTCGCAGGTTTTGGTTTTACTCCTTTTATTCTCCTGGGTGTGCTTTTGGACAGCATCTGTCAATGATAAGACCACTCACATTTCCTCTAGACACTTCTTTGTTTCTCTGCTTGTCCCATTCTCACTGCATTTGGTCCTGCATCTCCAACTCTATTTTTTAAACTTAATCTCTCCTGTCTGCTATCTTTTAACAGACTTTTCCTTTTGTTCTTTATCACATCATCTGCTTCTCTTGCATTTGCTTAAAACGAGTTATGTTTTCCAGGTTTGCTGAAAAGTCATCAACCGGAAAGGTTAACTGTTTCTCTCTCCGTGGATACCGCATGGACCTGCAGAGAATTTCCAGCATTTTCTGTTCTTATTTCAGATTTGTGGTGTCTGCTGTAACTTGCATATTTTCGTATGTAGTGATAGACCAGCAATGAATTCCATTTGGCCAGTTAGTTTTGGTAAGCAATTTTTTTTCATATGGCAGGTTGGACAGGACAATGGAGAAGCCCAGGATGCCGTGGTCATTTTAGAGAAGACGCCTTTCTGTGAGGAAACCCTGCCACATCTTCTGAACAAGGATGCAGATCTCTGTCTTCAGATGAGGAATGACATTTACAGCACACACCACCTCCACCCCCTACCAGCTTTCAATGGTACGGTGCAGTCCAGCCCAGCCCCGCTGTCCACATTAAACAGGGTTGGGCTGCAGGTTATTTCCAAGCATTGGTTAATATTTGAATGGTTTCTCAATGCAGTTTTATCCTTAGTGCTTAGCTGAACTACATAAGGGAGAGAAACTTTCATATCTGTCAAGTGAAAATGTCAGAAAAGCAGTTAACCTTCTTTGAAACATTTACAGAGAGCTTCAGCATAAGTGACATTTTTATTGCACTTTTAATGTAGTTAAACATACAAAAGTACTTCGTAGTAGTATCATAAAGCAGAGCATGACACCATGTAAGGAGATATTAGGACGAATGACGAAAAGCTTGGTCAACAGGGCAGGTTTTAAAGAGGGTCTAAAAAGAAGAAAGTGATAGGAACATAGGAATTGGGAGCAGGCGTAGGCAATTCAGCCTTTTTGAGCCTGCTACGCTATTTAACATGATCATGGCTGATCTTATCCTGGTCTCAACTCCACTTTCCCACCTTCTCACCATAGCCCTTAACATGGTTTTCATCAAAAACATATCTATTTCTTTCTTGAATCTGTTCATTGATTCTGCCTCCACTGCAGTCTGTGGCAGTGAGTTATACAGATTCACAACCCTCTGAGAGATGTAGTTACTCCTCATCTCAATTTTGAACCTACCTCCTCTCACTCTATGTAACTTCTTGTTCTAGACTGTCCCAGAAGAGGGTACAACTGTTCAATGTTCACCTTATCAGTCTCCTTTAGCATCTTATATACCTCAATCAGATCCCACCTCATACTTCTGAAATCCAGCGAGTACTAGCAGAAGCTATTCAACCACTGTTCGTACAACAGCCCTATCATCCCTGAAATCAATCCGGTGAACCTCCTCTGAACTGCCTCCAGAGCCAGCACATCCTTCCTCAAGAAAGGAGACCAAAACTCTACACCATATTCCAAGTGTGGTCTCACCAATGCTTTATATAATCGTAACCGCTTCTTTTATGATCCAGGCCTTTTGCAATAAATGCCAGCATTCCATTTGCCTTTCTTACTCTATGCTGCACCTGCATACCCTCTTTCTGCAATTCATGCACAAGCAATGTCTCTGCACTGATGCACTTTGAATCTACTTCCCATTTAAATAATAATTTGCCCTTTTATTTTTCTGGCCAAGATGAACAACCTTGCACTCCTCCACATTAAACTCCATCTGACAGATTCTGACCCATTCGCCTAGCCTGTCAATATCCGTCTGTAAACTCTTTATCTCCTCACCACAGCCTGCTTTCCCAACCATTTTAGTATCATCAGCAAATTTTGCTATGTTACACTCTGTTCCTGCTTACAGATCATTTATATGGATTATAAATAGTTGAGGTCTGAGAACTGAACCCTACAACATTTCACTTGTTACAGTTTGCCATCCAGAGAAGGGCCCGCTTATCCCGATCTTCTGCTTTCTGTCATTCAGCTAATCCTCTATCCAAGTCAATACTCTACCCCTAACCCTCTGGGATCTAACCTTCTGGATCAGTCTTTCATACGGCGCCTTGTCAAGTGCTTTCTGAAAGTTGATGTATCACATCCACTGGATCCTCAGTATTTACCTTGCTGGTTACATCCTCAAAGAGCGCCGGCAAGTTTGTGCAGCACGACCCGCCCTTCGTGAAATCCTGTTGACTCTGGTGAATTGAACTTTGTTTTCTCAAGTGTTCAGTTATCTCCTCCTTTACGAGCAACTTCCCCACTACAGAGGTCAAACTAACTAGTCTATAGTTTCCCACTTCTTGCCTATCTCCTTTTTTTTTGAATAAGGGTTTCACATTAGCATGTTTCCAAACCACTAGTACCTTTGCAGAATCCAGGCAATTTTGGAATTTCATAGCTAGTGCATCCACTGTCTCTGCTGCCACCTCCTTTAATATCCTAGTGTGCAGGCCATCAGGCCGTGGGGACTTAGCAGCCTTTAATCCCATGGGTTTACTTGATACCTTCTCCCTAGTTATAGTAATTTCACCAAGTTCCTCTGCAGAAACTGCAGTTTTTGGGAAGAAATTATCTTCCACTGTGAAAACAGACAAAATATTTGTTTAGTACCTCTGCCATATCTAAGTTTCCCATTATTACTTTGCCATTTTTGTCCTCTAAATGGCCAACATTTACTTCCAGTATTCCTTTTTATATACTTATAGAAGTTTTTGCGATCAACGCTTATGTTTTCTGCTAGTTTCCTTTTGTAATTCATCTTAGGTCTTTTGATTTTGTTTTTAGTAACCCGCTGCTAACATTTAAAGTTCTCCCAATCCACCAAAGCATCACGAACTTTTGCAATATGATATGCCTACTTTTTGCCTTTGTTATCCTTGACTTCCTTGTTAAGTCATGGATGGTTTTTCACCTTTTTACAATTCCTCTTCCTCTCAGGGATATATTTAATTGAGAGGTATTTAGCATCTTCCTGAGAGTTTGTCACTGCTGTTCAACTGTCCTGCCCTTTAACATTTTTGCCCAGCCCACTAGGCCCAACTCCTTCCTCAGGCCTGTACAATCACCTTTGCCCGACACTATACATCTTGTATGTGACTCTGTCTTCACTCTTTCATACTGAATTTGAAACTCTAGCATATTGTAATCCCTCCTTATAAGAACATCCTTAACTCAAAGACCATTTATCAATCCTTCCTTGTTACATAATACCAAATCTAAAGTAACCAGTTCTCTGGTTGGCTCCATGACACGTTGCTCTTAGAAAAAATCCCTCATACACTCTGTGAACCTTTCTTCGAGGCTACACTTGCCAAGTTGATTAATCTAATCAATATGCATGTTAAAATCACCCATAATTACAGTTGTAGCCTTCTCACAAGCTCTCATTATTTCCTGGTTTATACTGTGCCCTACTTTGGAATAAAAAAATTTATTAAAGATCCTTAGACAGCACCTTCCAAACCCATTGCCACTACCACCTAGGAGGACAAGGTTGGCAGACACCATCCCCTGCAAATTCCCCTTCAAGCCGTCATCGTGACTCCGAAATGTATCTCGGTTCCTTCACTGTTGCTGGGTCAAAATCCTGAATTCTCTCCCTAACGGCATTGAGGCCTACCGACAGCACATGGACTTTAGTGTTTCAAGAAGGTGTCCCACCACCACCTTCCCAATGGCAACTGGTGATGGACCATAAATGAATAAAAAATAGTAGGTACATTTCTGAATAATATTGGAATACAGAACTGGTTGGTGTACAAGGTCTAGTACTGGTGTTCAATACTAAGAACAACAAGGTCCGAGTATCAGCGCCTTCTGATGTATACAAGTTAAGGAGAACTCGGATTTTAACTTTAAATGTGCTACTCAATGTACCATGTGATGCAACCTAAGTTATCATAAGAGTTCATTTCTTGTGACTGGTGTTATGTTGAAATTAAGCATCAAATTGAGTTAGCCTGTTCCATCAGCTATGGTGCAGAGGGCAGTACTATTTGACCTCTGAGTTTCAAGTTCCTGTCCAGATTTGAGGACAGCATCAAGATGGTTCTGCAGTTCTGTACTCGAGTGTTGTATTGTCGGAGGTGCCATCATTTGGTTAAAATGACAAAATGTAGTTTTGCCAGTGGATGTAAAAGATACCACATAATCATTCAAACAAAAGTAGGGATGATGCACTGGTTGATAATCATCCCTCAACCAGTACCACTGAGAGAGATTATTGTCATCATCACATTACTATTAGACGTCATCAGCTGAATGAGAACATTTGGTGCTTAACACACAATTGGAAATTAATTATAATAATTAATACACCTTTAACTCTTTGATCTCTTTTTCTAGTTTCAATTCGTTACCATGCTTCTCAAGCATCTTCCCCATTGTGACTATTTTAGTGCTTTTAAATTAACAAGATTCCAGAATTGTGAGCTAGGGAGGTGCTGGGTGATTCTAGGGGCTGGTGTTGCAGCAATGTTGAAATCATTTCTTTCCCAGTGTCAGTTACCTTTTTTGTACTAATTGACCCACAATGTCAATATATTTGACAAAGAAGTGTACCTCAGAGCACCAATCTACGTCCTCCTGAAATCAATTTCGTAAGCAATGAGGAGGGTAGCGACAAAATATACAGTTTGATCTATGTGGGGAGTTTCCCCTGGATCTATTCCAAATATAAGTAAAGAAACATATTTCATTCTTGTGAAGTTCTATCGACCAGTTTAGTTGCTAAAATTGAATATTCAAACACAGTCTGGAGGTAAGTAATGTCCATTGGAGTATGTCGCCCATGGGATAGTACTGGTCATTATCCTATTATTTTCTTCAAAAATCTTAATAAATGAGTGATTCCAAAACCTTGGGATTTTGGGATAAAAATTCAGAACCGCAATGTCTGAGGCTGTAAAGGCAACTGTGGCTGAATTACTCCCTGGTGTAATCTTGGCAAAATTCTAACTGGTTATCATGACATCTGGAGGCAGCTTCCATCCTGGTGTCTTAGGTCTGAGCCAGTGATAATCACCATTCAGTGAGCTGAAAGAATGCAGTGATGTTTCTGTTACATTGCAGCCTAAATTATAACTTTTCCTTTCCACCTTTGTATATCAATTGACTCATGACATTGAAATACACATGGCAGCTGAAATTAATACATAAAAGCACAAAGAGAGGCAGCGTAAACTAAATGATACAATTTTAAAGGGTGTTCAGGAACAGAGACGTAGAAAATCTTTGACCCAAAAGGAAACTATTCACCACATCACGTCTGTGGCAACCAAAATAGAACAATCCTGTCTAATCCACTTTTAGGAGGAGAAGATGAAATATGAGGGTAAGTTAACCAGCAGTAAAGAAGAAGATTGCAAGAGTTTTTTCAGATATATAAAAGTTAAGAGAGAGAGAAAGAGACAAAAGTGGATGAAGAAGGGTCTTTTTCTGAAGAAGGATCTAGGCCCGAAACGTCAGCTTTCCTGCTCCTCTGATGCTGCTTGGCCTGCTGTGTTCATCCAGCTCTACACCTTGTTATCTGAGACAAAAGTGGACTTTGGATTGCTGGAAAACAAAGCTGGAGAGGTTGTATTGGGGAACAAAAAAAACAGCGGAGGAAGTACATAGGTACTTCTCGTCAGTCTTCATGTTGGAAGTCACCAGAAAAGTACCAGAACTTGAGGAGAATAGAGGTAGAGGTGAGTATAGTTGCCATCACTGAGGAGAAGCTGCTGAGGAAGCTGAAAGGTCTGAAGGTGGATAAATTACTGGACTGAAATAACTACACCCCAAAGTTCCAAAGCTGAGAAGATTGTAGAGACATTGGTGATGATCTTTCAGGAATCACTGCAGCTCTGTTTAAGAAGGGAGGAAGGCATAAAATGGGAAATTATAGGCTGGTTTGTCTGACCCTGGTCGTTGGTAAGATTTTAGAGTCTATTATTTAGAATGAGATTGTGAAGCACATGATAAAGCTGGTAAACTAAGGTTGAGTCAGCGCGACTTTGTCAAGTGTAAGTCAACCTGGCAAATCTGTTAGGATTGTTTTGAGGAAGTAATGTGCAAGTTCGACAAAGGAGAGCCAGTGGATGTGATCTATTTGCATTTCCAGAAGGCTTTTGACAAGGTGCTACGCAGGAGGCTGCTAAATGAAGTAAGAGCCCATGGTATTGGGGGCAAGGTGCTGGTATGGGTAGAGGATTGACTGACTGGCAGAAGGATGGTAGCCGATGACGAGTGGACTTCTGCAGGGGTCATTGTTGGGACCACAACTATTCACATTACACATTAATGATCAAGACCAAGGAACTGCAGTTGTTGCTAAGTTTACAGACTAGGAGAGTGGGCATTGAAAGATTATAATGTGGGAAAGTATGAGACTATGCACTTTGTTATGAAGAATAGAGGCATAAACTATTTTCTAAATGGGAAAAGGCTTCAGATATCTGAAGTACAAATGGACTCAGAAGTCCCAAGTTCAAAATTCTCTTCAGGTTAACATGAAGGTTCAGTCAGCAGTTAGGAAGGCAAAAGTAATTTTAGCATTCATTTTGAGAGGGTTGCGGAGGTTGTACAAGGCTCTGATCAAACCACATTTGGAATATTGTGAGCAGTTTTAAGCCCATATCTAAGGAAAGATGTGCTGGTATTGGAGGCGTCCAGAGGAGTTTCATAAGAACGATCCTAGGGATTGAAGGGTACATCATATGAAGATTGGTTGAGAATTTCGGGTCTGTACTCGGAGTTTAGAAGCGATAGGCACTTCGGCTCATCGTGTATCTGCTGGTTATCAAACATCTGTCTATTCTAATTCCAATTTCCAGCACTTGGTTCAGAGCCTGGCATGGAATGGCATTTCAAGTGCTCATCTGAATACATCTTAAATGTTTTGATGATTCTTGCCTCTACCACCCTTTTTGGAGGTGAGGTCATAGAGTCATACAGTACGGAAACAGACCCTTCAGTCCAACTAGCTACCGACCACGTTCCCAAACTAAACTAGCCTCACTTGCCTACATTTGGCCCATATCCCTCCAAACCATGCCTCCTATATTGTCATCCGAATCGTTTATATAAATGCGCCAATCCTTATGGAATACTGTTGGTCACAGTCCTCCAGCTAAAAAAAAACAAGCCTCCACCACTGCCTTCTGTCTCCTACTGTCAAGCTAATTTTGTATCCAATTGGCAAGCTCACCCGGAATTCCATGTGATCTAACTTTACTAATTAGTCTACCGTGCAGACCCTTGTCAGAGGCTTTTTACTAAATTCCATGTAAACTAGTCTATCACTCTGCCCTCATGAATTTTTGGTTACTTCCTAAAAAAAACTCAATCAAGTTGGTAATGCAATTTCCCACACACAAAGCCATGCTGACTACCCTAATTAGTCCTTGCCTCTCCATATGCATGTAAATCCTAACATTCAGAATCACCTCCAATAACTTAGGCAGCACCGATGTCAAGCTCACAAGACTATGGTTCCCAGGTTTCTCCTTATAGCCTTTCTTAAGTAAAGGCACAATATTGATAAAAGGTTTCTCCAAATCCTCCCTAAATTGCCTGCTCCTTACTTTAAAACTGTGACCCCTTTACTAACGTGAAAAGTTTCTCCCTATCTACCCTATCTATGTCCCTGAAAACATTGTATTCCTCAATTAGAACCCCCTCAGCCTTCTCTGCTCTAAGGAAAATAACTCCACTCTATCTAGTTTCTCTTCGTAGCTGAATCCTCTAGCCCAGGCAACATCTTGGTAAATTAACACTTTCTCCAGTGCTTTCACATCCAAAGTGATTAAAAAAAGTGACATGGAGAATTTATTTTTCTGTAATATCATTCTATGATTCTGTATTGCTGAAGTGTCTTTTCCTTGGCAGAAGATGTTACTATTGTCAAATATACACTCATCACGGCCACCAGGTGGTGGTATACAGTACTTGGGCAGGTTGCTGTTGGCATTATGTGTGTTTACCAGCTGTAATATCATGGTTATTACAGTGCAAATGATTAATGGTGCTAGATTCTGTGGCATGTGTCCACACTGGCAAGGAAAAAATAAGCTTTAGTGTAAGCAGGTAGTGAGGCCAACCGTTTATCATAATAAGAATCTGTAGGAAAATACAATTTGGCCCCCTAGTTGTGGAATTGGTTAATATTTGACTTTAATTAAGCAGTTCAGAGGCACACATGCACAATATCCATATGTTTCTGTCCTGCTTTCTAGCACACTTCCTTGAAACTAGAGTTGATCCCCTGATTAGGTTGTGGAGTAGATTTGCCTGGCCATGCTTAACAAATTGTTGTGGATGGTGGTGGACAGTTCTGTTGCTGATTGCCCCATAGCACCTCATGAATGCTTAGTTTTGAGCTGCTGGATCTGTTTAAAATCTATCCCATTTAGCACAATAGTGGTGCCACGCAACACAGTAGAGGATATCCTCACTTTGAAGATTGGAGTTTGTCTCCAAAGAGACTGTATGATGGTTACTTATACCAATACTGTCAGGTACAGATGCATCTGTGAAATGTTAGTCAGTGAGCAGTCAAATAGGTTTTCCTCTCCTTTTTTCCCCTAACCAACTTCCACTGACCAACACTGCCACATATATTTTTCTGGACTCAGTCAGCTTGGTCAGAATCGTGCTGTCAAGCCAGTCTTGATGATGGATACTGAAGTTCCTCACCCAAAGTACGTTCTCTGCCTTTGCCACCTATTGTGCATCTTCCAGTTGGTATGCAGCGTGGAGGGAGGACAATGAGGAGATCAGGAGAAGTTTTCCTTGTCTGTGTTTGTCCTGGTGTCATGATACTTCATGGAATCCGGAACCACTTGAGGACCATCGGGACCTCACCCTCCTGACTGTATACCACTGTGCTGCTGTCTCTGGTGGATCTGCCCTGTCAATGGGATAGAATGGAGCAGAAGTAGCAGTGGAGGACTCTGGGATGTTAGCTTAAGGTATGATTTGAGAAGTGTGGATCAGGAGTGGGAAAAGGCAAGCAGGAGAACCAGTAGTGAGAAGCAATGAGCAGGAGATAAGTCAAAAGAGTTTGTAAGTTATTAATAGTTGGTAAGACCCATTTAGACTCAATCCTAAAAAGTTTTAATGTAAAAATCATAGGACAGGAACATAACCCATCCCATTACATTTTCTTACAGCAAAGTGATTTTCAATTAGCAATTTTTGTTTCAAATTACAGAATCGTGCGGTACAGAAGAGGCTCTTCAGCTCATTGGGTCTGTACTGCCAAAAATATACTAAATCTACACTAGTCCCACTTTCCAGCACTAGGCCCATAGCCTTGAATGTTATGACACTTCAAGTGCTCATCCAAGTACTTTACCTGCCTCAGCTACCCTCTCAGCCAGGGCATTCCATACCGTTACCACCTTTCTGGGTGAAAAGCCTTTTCCTTTTTTTGATAACATATTTGGATTGCTAAACAAGGGATAGTTCTAGTTAAATGTTGATCTGTTATGGATTTGAAACCTGTTTAAATATTGAACCTACATGATTACCTCTGGATGCAGGGTGGTGACATCCAGATTCATACAAGTAATGCTGCAACAGAATCTTTCAAATTTGAGGCATAGGCTAGATAGCCTACTTCTGTTCCTATCAAAGGTCTTCCACCATTCACGCAGATCATGGCTGATTTTTCACCCCATTTTGGTTTACATGTTTACCTGCATCTAGTTATTTTCCTTAGTACTGGAACTTCCTCTTCACCATACCCAGGCTATTTCTGATTCTCCATGGTCTTGGTTGTGCCAGAGTTCAGGCTGGTGAATAGTAGACGCTCTCTCAGCAAGCACAAACTTGCTACAGTTAGATTTGGCAGAATATGCTTTTTTTTTAAGCATTGCAAACCCATTGCATCATGATCTGTATTGTTTATTTTCTTTGGCTATAGTGTTTCTGTTCTCTCAAGGGTGTCGATCATAGTACGTTGGATGGTACTCAATTTTGCAACAACTGTGGTGTTAATTATTTGCAGTTGTTTATTATCAGTTCCTCTGTAACATTTATCAAAAATAAAAATAAAATTGACCTATTAACCATGAAATTACTCCTGCCGCTTTGAATTGTGATGTCTGAAGTGTAAAGCAGTCACAGCTCAGTTGGTAGTACTATAACTCCCAAATTGGCAGTGTGTGGGTTTTGGTCCCACTTCAGAGATTGGGGCAAATAATCCAAACTAATATTCAATCCAGTGCTGAGGGAGCACTACCCTATTGAAAATGCTGTTTCTTAAAACAAGACTTTTAACTAGGGTTCACATCTAATCTCTCAGGTGTGTGTAAAATATCCCATGGTTCTATTTTACCAGAGAAGAGCAGGGAGCTGTCACCATTTATCCCTCAATCAACAACTCTCCCTTTGGCATAAATACTACCATTTCCCAGCTGCTTTCAGTTCTGATGAAGTGTCAGTAGACTTGAAGCTTTAACTCTGACTTCTGTCCACAGATACTGCCAGACCTGTTGAGTTTCTCCAGTAATTTCTGTTCTTGATTGTTTTGGATCTCCAGGCGTCTGCAGTTCTTTGCTTTATTTCACTAAAACAGATGATGTGGTTGTAATCACATTGCCGATTTGCTAGGTTTGGAACCTTGTACTGCAAAATATTGCTGCTGTATTTCTTCTGTTATAATAGTGGCAATGCTTCTAAAGCAATTAATTGACTGTAAAGCACTTTGAGATACCCTGAAGTTGTGACAGGCAGTATTTAAACGTAACCTATTTTGGAATGTAAGGTCACTGAGAGAGACTGCAATACAAATACAATCGTGTAAATAGAAAAAGCTGCTTGAAATACATGAATTTGTGCCAAGAAGTACAGGTGAAAGCCTAGGAACTCGCTGCTATGGTTGCCGACAAAGTGACAATAAACCCTAAAAGCTGAAGCAAATGACATGTTTGGAGATTCTTAAAAATTTTCGGTGACCTCAAAATTCCCAACGGGGTTTTGGAACAAAATTCCATGTGGGTTGGAATTTGCAGAAGTGGGTAGGGGTTGAGATTACAGCTTGTGCACACAATGTTGAGTGTTTTTTTGGCTGCCACTGTTATGTAAGCATCTGACAGTGGCCTGTTGTAAAGGAAATTGCTAACTACAATAAAAGCCTTTAGACTCTAGAAACACGTCAGATAAGAAGAAAGGCAAGATTACATGTAATTTCATGAAATTATTGAAATTTCAACGCTTTTTTTCCTGCATGCTGGCCCAGATATAAGGAAGAAAGATACAGAAGATAATAGGAGACGATAACTATAATCAACTGTTTGATGAGCAACCAGCAAGTTAACTACAACACTGGAGTCTGATCTACATAGTAATTTACCTGTTGACTTGATAAAACTAAACTCTTACAAGTTTATTCCTTTCCCACAACCTTGGATCTGATTCAGATGTTTTAAATTACTGTTTTAATGGTGCGATCTAAAGCTAATGAATTCTCTGGCTTCTTTCCTTTAATCCTTCCTAATTCTATGCCAGATTTAATAACACATTTTCTTTAATTTTGCATTCAACCTCTGACTTTGATCATCTCTGCTTTCCTCTTTTATTGCTTGCTATTGTTGTCCCCTCTGTGTTTCACAGTGCTGGGAATTGCTGTTTAAATTGTCCCAGCAGGATACTGAGAACTGAGTTTTTAAAGACACTTTGCCTTTGTTTAAATAGCTTAAATAAGGACTAAAGACATTATGGGCAAACAACGTAAATTTCAGAGATGAAAAAATTATTTAAAAAAGATAAATATGTTATCATTTACTAACTCCCCTAATGGATCACAATTTGATTGAGTGATTAACAGCTTCACAAAACTTGGAGGTCCAAGTTTCATCAGCTGGACTATCACTGAAAGTTGCCACCCAGGTTGATAGCCTTGTTAAGAAGGCGTACGGTATGTTAGGTTTTATTGGTAGAGGGATTGAGTTTCGGAGCCATGAGGTCATGTTGCAGCTGTACAAAACTCTGGTGCGGCCGCACTTGGAGTATTGCGTACAGTTCTGGTCACCGCATTATAGGAAGGATGTGGAAGCATTGGAAACGGTGCAGAGGAGATTTACCAGGATGTTACCTGGTATGGAGGGAAGGTCTTATGAGGAAAGGCTGAGGGACTTGAGGCTGTTTTCGTTAGAGAGAAGAAGGTTAAGAGGTGACTTAATAGAGACATACAAGATGATCAGAGGATTAGATAGGGTGGACAGTGGGAGCCTTTTTCCTCAGATGGTGATGGCTAGCACGAGGGGACAAAGCTTTAAATTGAGGGGTGATAGATATAGGACAGATGTCAGAGGTAGGTTCTTTACTCAGAGAGTAGTAAGGGCGTGGAATGCCCTGCCTGCAAAAGTAGTAGACTCGCCAACTTTAAGGGCATTTAAATGGTCATTGGATAAACATATGGATGATAATGGAATAGTTTAGGTTAGATGGGCTTCAGATTGGTTTCACAGGTCGGCGCAACATCGAGGGCCGAAGGGCCTGTACTGCGCTGTAATGTTCTATGTTCTATGTTCTGTGGACTGTGCTGAGTTAAATATACTTCAGCTGAAAGAATCAACCAGCATGTCAGCACCTAGTGACTATTTGTTAACCCCTTTTGTAGATACATGGATGTCACTTAAACACAGAATTATGATTAACTTCTATGTTCTGAGTGAACACAAAGCTGTTTAATAATGCTTACATTGGAATAATGGCTGAGAGTATTTACAGTAAATTTAGTGTTTTCAATTTTTCTTCTGTTCAGAGCTTACAACACTCGGAACTGATGCCAATTATAAGTAAATGAAAACACAGCTGAAATACCATGACAGCCTTGTAATATTAATGAGGTTTGAGCAGCAGCTGTGGCCCAGTAACAGGAGATCTTTCAATTAAAAACAGCATGAGAGAACTATTCACAACTGTTAACTACAAATCTTGTTTCTTGTGAAGACAGAGGGCTGAGCAATGACCTAATAAAGACCTTTAAACTTACGAAAAGTTAGAATAAACACAAATCGTGGAGAGGGACAAAATGAGTTGAAGAAATTCTGTGGAGTTATCCCTGCAGGCGCTTTCCCTTTTTTCATAACAACTAACCGACTAAATCCTCCTTTACAACATCCATATTGATCACAGTAAGGTCTTCTGGCTACTAAATGTTGGGAAGATTGGAGCCATTGTTTTCAGTCAATGCCATGAGCTGCATTCTCTAGCAATCCACTATATTTCTAACTGGCGACTGTCAGAAGCTAAACCAGATGATTTACAATCTTTGTACCATATTTGATCTCAAGATGAACTTCTGATCACATATCCAATTTACTGCTAAAATTGCCAGTTTCTGCTTCTGTAATATAGTTCATCTTCACCCCCACCTCAACCACTGATCTGGTACTGACTCTCTCATCCATATCTTTGCTGTTTCTTCTGGCCAACCTCCCAGCTTTACACCCTACTGTACTCCTGGCATTGCTGAATCTGTCACTGGGGTTGCAGTGAGCCAAGTAAATTAAGTGTCCACGGAAGAACACTTGAGTGAGAAAGATAATTATATCACAGGGTTTAGATTAGAAATGGAGAAGAGCAAGGAAGAAGCTAACATTTCTAAATCAGAAGAAGGCTAACATCACAGGACAGAGATAATCTAGCAAAATGGAACCAAAATTTAGTAGGTGCAAAGTGGAGGAACAATCAATGACACTTAAGGAAGAGATGCTTCTAATAGATGGAAGGTACATTTCACGAAGACTGAAGGGCATGTTAGAATTTGCTGAAACTACGAAAAAAAAGCCTGTCAGTTAAAATCTTCAAGTGAGAACTGTGCCAAGAACTTTTGGAAGGAGAAGTAAGTAGGAAAATAATACTGGTAAAAATAGAGCATGCGAATAGAATGGCAGCAGGCATAAATAGAAACCCAAAAATCTTCTATGGAGTTGAAAGTAGTAAGAGATAATAGGGCTTATGAAGGACAGAGAGAGTGCATGGAGGCACCGGGCAATGCTAGAATATTTAACTTATATTTTATACCAGTGTTTGGTCAGGAGCTAGATGGTTATAAAGTATTAGTAGAAGATGGAAGTAATGGACAGGGTGAGAATTAAGCAAGGAAATGTGATACTGGAAAAGCTAGTTGTGTTTAAGGTTGCCTGGTCTGGATGGCTTGAATCCCAGATTGCCAAGGGAAGTGAAGTTTGAGATAGCAGAAGAATCTGTCAAAAATCTTCCCAAGGTACAGGGGAGATGACAAAGAAAAGTGGCAAATTTAAAATCCTTGTTCACGAAAGGGTGTTAATGACTGTCCTAGTAACTATAGGTTGTTTAGTTTAAACAGTAGTCAGTAATAGTTTGAAAACAATAATCAGTGGAAAAAATTATCAAGCACCTGGAGAGGTTTGAGTTAATTCACGACAGCCATCACAGACTCGAAAAGACTGTTTATGTTTGACTAATGTAAAGGCATTGATTGATGAAGTCACAGAAGAAATAAAAGGGATGTAAATGATATTGTCATCATAGAATCCCTACAATGTGGAAACAGACCCTTTTGGCCCAACAAGTCCACACTGACCCTCGGACATCCCACCCAGATCCATCACTCTATAATCCACCTAATCTACACATCCCTGAATAGGCAATTTAGCATGGCCAATCCACCTAGCCTGCACATCTTTGGACTGTGGAAGGAAACCGGAGCACCCGGAGGAAACCCATGCAAACACGGGGAGAATATGCAAACTCCAAACAGACAGTTGCCCGAGGGTGGATTGTCTACATGGATTTTAAAATAAACATTTGACAAAGTATCACTCAAAGATATGGTTCACAAACTGAAGCTTGGAATGTGGGCATCAATGTCAGCTTAGATAATAGAAAACTGGTTTAAAGACAGAGAAAAGCAAGTCACAATAAATTTAACATACAAGAAGCTAAAAATACTCAGCAAGTCAGGCAGCATGGTTAAGTAAAGATACTGCAGTGCATTTTGTGTCAGTGAAAAGAGGGCATTGTTCTCCTTAAGCAAAGGAGGATGTTACAGTGGCTTAGTGGTTAGCACTACTGCCTCAGCTCCAGGGACCCAGATTCAACTCACCCTTGGGCGACTGTCTGTATGAAGTTTGCATGTTCTACCCGTGTTCTGTGCGGGTTTCCCCCGGGTGCTCTGGTTTCCTCCCACAGTCCAAAGATGTGCAGGCTAGGTGGATTGGCCATGCTAAATTACTCATAGTGTTCAGGGATGTGTAGATTAGGGGGTTGGGTCTGGGTGGGATGCTCTGAGGGTCAGCGTGGACATGTTGGGCCAAAGGGCCTGTTTCCACATTGTAGGGATTCTGTGATCTATGATGAGGGCGATGTAGAAGAGGTATACAAAGAAAAAATATTCCCATTAGCCAATGGTATATGTACAAGGGACGCAGATTTAAAGTTTTGGGCAAGAGATACAGGCGGGATGAAAGGAAGACTTTTTTCTTATGCATTGGATGAGAATGATCTGAAACATGCCGTCTAATAGAGTACATGGGGTCGGATGGCCTCCTTCTGTAAAATTATATGATTGTAATGGAACAGAACTTTTTAAACAGTTTGCAACAATTGTAAAGGATTAATTTGATTTTGTTTACTAATAAGAAAAACTGGCCCATTCAATACAGTTACCCTTAACCTAAAAACAGTACAGGTATGAAGGAAGGCCAAATACCTTGTTCCATTGTTTTCTGAATATGAAGTGAATTCACCTTATTAAACAAACATAAAATTAATTTTATCTGTTTGCAGTGGGGAACTTATTAACTCTGGAGTTAATTAGTTTGACCTCAGCCTTGAGATAACTGTCCCTTTTGTCCACACCTCACTGTTGCAGATTTTTTATTACCTTCCATATGTACAAAGAACAAAGAAAATTACAGCACAGGAACAGGCCCTTTGGCCCTCCAAGCCTGCACCAATATGCTGCCCGTCACAACTAAAACCCGTTACCCTTCCGGGGACCATATCTCTCTATCCCCATCCTATTGATGTATTTGTTAAGACGCCCTTTAAAAGTTACTGTCGTATCTGCTTCCGCTGCCTCCCCCAGCAGCAAGTTCCAGGCATCCACCACCCTCTGTGTAAAAAAACTTGCCTCGTATATCACCTTTAAACCTTGCCCCTTGCACCTTAAACCTATGGCCCCTGGTAACTGACTCTTCCACCTTGGGAAAAAGCTTCTGACTGTCCACTCTGTCCATGCCCATCATAATCTTGTAGACCTCCTATCAGGTCGCCCCTCAACTTCATCCGCTCCATTGAGAACAACCCAAGTTTCTCCAACCTTTCCTCATAGCTAATGCCCTCCATACCAGGCAACATCCTGGTAAATTTTTTCTGTACCCTCTCCAAAGCCACCACATCCTTCTGGTAGTGTGGCAACCAGAATTGAACACAATAGTCCAAATGCACCCTAACTAAGGTTCTATAAAGCTGCAACATTACCTGCCAATTTTAAACTCAATGTCCCAGCCGATGAAGACAAGCATGCCATATGCCTTGTTGACTACCTTCTCCACCTGCGTTGCCACTTTCAGTGACCCTGTGTACCTGTACACCCAGATCCCTCTGCCTATCAGTACTTTTAAGGGTTCTGCCATTTACTGTATATTTTCCATCTAAATTAGACCTTCCAAAATGCATTACCTCACATTTTTCCAGATTAAACTCCATCTGCCATCTCACTGCCCAAGTCACCAACCGATCTATATCCAGCTGTATCCTTTGACAGTCCTCATCACTATTCACAATTCCACCAACCTTTGTGTCATCGGCAAACTTACTAATCAGACCAGTTACGTTTTCCTCCAAATCATTTATATATATTCCAAACAGCAAAGGTCACAACACTGATCCCTGAGGAACACCACTGGTCACAGCCTTCCATTTAGAAACGCACCCTTCCACTGCTACCCTCTGTCTTCTATGACCAAGCCAGCTTTTTTATCCATCTTGCAAGCTCACCTCTGACCCCATGCGACTTTACCTTCTGTATCAGCCTGCCATGAGGGACCTTGTCAAAGGCCCTACTGAAGTCCATGTAGACAACATCCACTGCCCTCCCCTCATCGATTATCTTCGTCATTTCCTCAAAAAACTCCCGTGAGACACAACCTCCCGTTCACAAAATCATGTTGCCTCTTGCTAATACACCCACTTATTTCCAAGTAGGAGTAATTCCTGTCTCAAAGAATCCTCTCCAATAGTTTCTGTACCACTGATGTAAGGCTCACCAGCCTGTAGTTAGCTGGATTATCCTTGCCACCCTTCTTAAACAAAGGAACAACATTGGCTATTCTCCAATCCTGTGTTACCTCCCCTGTAGCCATTGAGGATACAAAGATTTCCCTCAAGGCCCCAGCAATTTCCTCCCTCGCCTCTCTCAGTATCTCCTGCCTTTTGATCTCAGCATGACCCAAACTGTCTACACCCCCTTCCCCAGACTCATCATCCACCAAGCCCTTCTCTACAGTAAATACTGATGCAAAGTACTCATTTAACACCTCATCCATTTCCTCTGGTTCCACACATAAATTCCCTTCCCTGTCCTTGAGTGGGCCAACCCTCTGCCTGGCTACCCTCTTGCTCTTTATATATGTATAAAAAGCCTTGGGATTTTCCTTAATCCTGTTAGCCAATGACTTTTCATGACTCCTTTTAGCCCTCCTGACTCCTTGCATAAGTTTCTTTTGACTTCCCTTGTACTTTTACTTGGAGTTAAAAAGTGCTTATTTTATAATGTTGATGTATTGTCATGTAAAATATCTGTGTATTAATTCTTTTCAATAATGCCTGCCAGCAGTCACACATGTTCTATGTAAAAGGCCAGTGGAGTGTTCTCTTAGAAGAGTGATTACTTGGTTATATTGCCAGAATGGTGAGCTACATTTCCTTGCTCAGCAGGCCAAGTGTTTTCTCTATCTTTGTTTAATTATCTTTCCATGTCTTCTTGTACATGACTCTTGTTGAAATACAAATCCAGAGATAAGTCTGTAACACCTTCTCCAAGAGAGTATTACTTTTGCAACAACTGATTTAGTCTAACTTACAGAGGATTAGTTGCGATTGTTTTAAGTTCCTGGAATGTCCCAGGGAATTACTTTAATGTCTTAGAAATTAAGAGTTGAGTTCCCAGAGGTTTTACAGAAGTTGCAAGTTCTTTTTAGGTTTTTCTTTTGATTGTTCCAAGAGATTGCTTGGTTGGAGGTCCATCAATGTTGAACATGTCTGGATAAGGCAAACTTAAGAGTCATGGAGCTTTACAGCATGGAAAAAGGTCCCTTGGCATCTATCTACTCTAATTCAATTTCACACACTTGGTGTATGCTATGGTGTTTCAAGTGCTCATCTAAGTACTTCTTAAAAATCTTGATGATTCCTACATCTACCATCCTTTTAGGCAGTGAGTTTCAGATGTTCACTACTGTCTGGGTGAAAAAGTATTTCCTCAGATCTCCTTTAAACCTCCTGTTCCTAACCTTAAATCTGTACCCCACCTGATTAGCAAACTACTATTAAGGGGAAATGTTTCTCTCCATCTACACTGTCCATGCCTCTCATAAGTTCGTACACCTCAATCAGGTCTCCCCTCAGGCTTCTCTGTTTTAAGGAAAAGCAGCCTAACTAGTCTCTCTTCATAGCTGAATCACGCCAGTCCAGGCAACATTCTGGCGAATCTCCTTTGCACCCTCTTTAGTGTAATCACATCCTTCTTATAGTGTGACAACCAGAACTGCAAACAACATTAACGTTGATGTGGAGGTGCTGGTGTTGGAGTGGGGTGGCCACATTGGAGGTCACATGACAGGTTTACTTGAAATCATAAGTTTTCGGACTGCTGCTCCTTCATCAGGTGAGGACTTCATTGCTGCGTTGTCCTTCCATATCTTTTTTTTAATATTTCCATGACCTATCTCACGGAGTATAACATTGGTAAATGTGAACTTGTCCTCTTTGACAGAAAGAATAGAAAAGCAGTATGTTCTTTAAATCATGAGAGATAGTGGAATCCAGAGGTACAGAGAGATGTGGGTGTCCTCGTACAAGAATCATTAGTTAGTATGCAGGTACAGCAAACAATTAGGAAGGCAAATGGAATCTTGTCTTTTTTTGTAAGGGAAATGAAATATACAACTCAGGATATTTTACAGAAGTTGTGTGGGGCTTTGGTGAGACTACTTCTAGATTAGTGTGTAGAATTTTATTCTTTTTTAAAAATAATATAATTATTTTAGAAGCAGTTCAGAGAAGGTTCACGCACCTCATTCCTTGGGTGAAGATATTATCTAATGAAGAAAAGTTGAACAGGTTAGGTCTATACAGGTTAGGTCTATACCCTTGAAGTTTAATAGATAATCTTACTGAAGATCATTGGTGGGGTGCTGGATATCCAGAGGATGTTTCCATTTGTCGGAGAGGCAAGGATGGGGGACATTGTTTAAGAATAAGAGGATGTCAGAGATGAGGATTTCCTCTCAGAGGGCTGTGAGTACTTTATTCAACTGCCCAGATATCAGAGCATGCCAGATCTTGTACTCACTGATTAGCTCAAGCATTTGGTTAATTTTTGTTTCCCTCTTTGCTTGTCAGAGGTGCTCAAACAGCCGTGAACCCCTTACTCCTTTGTTTGCGTGTGATGAGCCATCCAAACAGTGATTGGTGCAGATACCTTTCGGATCTCAAATGGCTCAAGCGTTCTTTTGGGAAGTGATTTTTGTGTGTCTAGAGGATCTATTTACTACAATTTGAAATGATTCCAGGTACTGTCTCATCATGCTGAGTGTAACTAATTTAGATAAGCCTTTGTCTCCGTGAACCAAAAATGAGAGTTCCAGAATTTTGACAAAGTGGCATTGCAGGGACTGTGATGTATTTACAAGTGAGAATGGTGAGTGATTTGGCTGAGAACTTTAGGTGATGCTGACCAGGGACTTGTGTAACTGAAGAGCTTAAATAAATATAAACTATTACAGAGGTAGTACTTGAAAAATTCGCTGAATTAAGGATTGATAACTCTTCTAGCCCAAGTGAGTTTCATCCCAGAGTTTTGAAGGAATTTACACTATAGATAATAGATTCCGGAACCCTAGTATTTAGGAATGAACACAAAATAGTTGCCAAACATTAAGGAATTATAAAGGGATTATATTTTGACATTAAGGGATATAAAGACAATAAAAGTTCCATTGCAGTGGAATCTGTCGCAGTCTGATTGCTGTGCCCATCTCACATATAAAATCTCCACCAAATGTGAAATTTAGGGTCTCATATTGAAATCAATAAAAGGGAAATCAGATACAGAAAGTAGGCAGAATGAAGCATCAAAAGTTGCATCATTATACCATTTATTTTCCTTCAGTCCCATCATTCTCATCAGATAAGCAATTAAAAAAAGACAATTATTTTCATATTTCCATGTTGGGCAGAAACACTCCAGGAAAGTTGTTCGTAAAGGAAGGGGAGTAAGTGTAATTATGCTGTTGGCTGAATTCCTCCCCGGAGATCATGCATTATGACTGAGGAGCCAATGAAAGAGAGAATAGATGTGGAGGGAGGTTCTGTGCTTGGGTCTGACAAGGACCAGCTGTTCACTCATCAGCTTTTTCTCCAAGATGTGTCACTGACCAATTAATGATATTCCTAAAGCAAAACACAACACAAGTTCAGAAGTTTCAGTTCATAAATCTGTGAAATGAATACATTTGAGAAAAACATTAAACAAATAAAAGATATTCTAGTGAAAGCCAAACCAATTTTTTTTATAAATACATAACCTGCTTGCTGTTGTATGTAATGTCTCTATGAAGACTAAGAACCTTTATGCCTTTCTAACCACATTCTAAGCCTATCCTCCTACTTCAACAATCTAAGAACCTAATAAGCCCAGATCTGTCTGATCCTCCACCCCTTTAAAATTGCATCCTTTGTTTTAAATTGCCTTTCCGCTTTTTTTCCTACCAAAATGTCTGACATCACATTTCTCTGAATTAAATTTCATCTACCACGTATCTGTCCTTTTCATTATCCTATGTCCTTGTCAATTTAAACACAGCTCCAGTAGTTAGCTGCTCTTTATAAATTTGTAGCTCATTTCATATCTGAACTACCTTCTCTTTCACTATGACTTTGGCAGTTCTTCTCTTGGTGAAGTCAGTTGGGGAAGTAGTCATTTAGTCCTTAGCCATGCTTTCTGCTTTTTTGGACCCAAATCTATCCCACCCTCCTCTTCTGACTCTTTTATTGTTTATCTGACTATAATAGATTTTTGGATATCCTTTTATGGTAGATACCATTGTCTTCTGAAACTCTGTCTTTGCCTCACTTACTTTATTTTTTGATTTTGTTCTGAGCTTTCTAAATTCTTCCTGGCTCTCAAGGTATTGTGAATTGAGCATCTGTCAGATATGCCATTTTCTGCTTCAACTTACTCTAAGTCTATAGTCATCCAGAGTGCTCTGGTTTTGTTTTCCCTTCCTTTCCCATTTGTGCATTGTACCTCAAACTATCTCCTCTTTTAAACACAACCAACTGTTTGATGACAGTTTTGCATGCTAATCTTTGATTCCAGTTTACCTTGGACAGACTTGTTCTCAGCCTAATGAAATTGAAAGTGAACATGTTTGTAGGACCTCCTTATTTAGTTTTTTTTTACTGGTGTGCCACTATTCACACCTGGATATGGAGGGACTGCAGAGCTCTAATTTAATCCATTTGTCGAATAACTTAGTGAGATGTTGTATGCTGTTTCGTTATGGTCATGTGTTATAAATTCACTGGGTTAGCAATTCATTATTGCACTTGGTGCTGCCCCAGGCTGCTCTGTACACTCTTCATTGGACCAGCGTTGATAATCTAACTTGGTTGTGAAGGGCAGGAAAAGGTGACTTTGCAGTAAAAGAATATGATGGTATAGAACTCTGCTGCCGGTGGTCTGCAGTATCTTGTTGATTACTAGCACTGAATTGCTGAACCTGTCCTGTTGAACTCACTCGTGTTTGCAGTGATAATAATGCGGTCAGCCAGGTGGATCTCAGAATGTGATTGGGAGTGTTAATCTGATCCAGTTAGGGAGCCCTGTCTGACAGATATAAACAGGAGCGTCAGAGGTTCTGTTCACTCTGAGAGCTGGCTCTGATGAAGCCGGAACAGTGTCAAATCCTATGCATATGTAAATAAGGGGTGACTTGGTGATGGGGTACTAGCCTCTGTGGAGTTATTTTGGTGATTATACACCTAAAACAGGCTTTAACTGATTTCTGCTATACTGTGTTATTCAAAATCAGTGCTTGATCCATAATGATGAAGAATAAGGTAAAGTTAGCGTAGTCCCAGAAGACCATATGGCTACCCTCTCATTGGAGAGATGACTTGTGGTGAGTTTAACCTGAGGGTCACCATGCCTCAGGTGAGGGGTGAGAATAAGAAGGTGGGCCCTTCATGAGAAAACCCATGACTAGAATGTCATAACCTGCCTTACCTCTTTATAGATGCTTTCAGAGCTGTCCATTTCTAACATTTTCTGTTCCTATTTCAGACTGCAGTTTTATTTTAAGCTGCTTGATCTCTCAAAGTTTCAAAGCTCTCAAATCACCATTTTCACTTAGAGCTGATTTGGTAAGGTTACAGCCAGAAACTGATTAAGAAGTATAATGAGTTGATATTTTTTCACTGTATTTAAATTTATGAATGTGTAGTTGAGTTATAAAGTCATAGACCATGGAAACAGACCCCTTGGTCCAACCAGTCCATGCCAACCATAATCCCAAACTAAACTAGTCCCACCTACCTGCGCTTGGCCCATATCCCTCCAAACCTTTTCAATTCATGTACTTGTCCAAATGTCTTTTAAATGTTGCAACTGTACCTGAATCCACCACTTCCTCTGGAAGTTCATTCTGTACACAAACCATTCTCTGTGTAATAAAGTTGCCCCTCATGTCCTTTTTAAATCTTTCTCCTCTCACCTTAAAAATGTGCTGCCTAATCTTGAAATCCCCCACTCTAGGAAAAAGACACCTGCCATTCACCTTATCTATGCGTATCATGATTTTATCAACCTCTATTAGGTCACCCCTCGACCTCCATGCTCCAGCAGCCTCTCCTCATAACTCCAACCCTCCATTCCCAACAACATCCTGGTAAATCTTTCCTGAATCCTCCCCAGCTTGCATTACTCTTAAACACTATGACTGCAAGAGACATCAGAGGTTGGGAAGTCTATGTCGAGTGACTTGTCTTTCAGCTCCAAACAAAACTGTTGACCATCTCCAAGGTACCAAATCAGGAGAGTGGCAGAATATTCTTAACTTGCCTGGATACCTGCAGCTCCAAAAACACTGAAGAAATTCAATACCATCAAGCACAAAGAAGCCCATTAATTGGCACCCATCCTCGATCTTAAACATTCCCTCCTTTCACCACCGTTCCACAGTGACTGCAGTGTGTGCCATTTTACAAGATTCACTGCAGCAACTCATCAAGATTTTTCAATTGAATGTTTCAAACCACAACCTCTACTACCTTGAACAACATGGAAATACCACCACCTATAAGTACCCTTCTAAGCCACACACCATCCTGACTTGGGAAAATTATTCCCTAACCGCACTCTGAGTGCACCTACACTACATGGATGGTGGCTGTGCAAGAAAGTGGCTCACAATCACTTTCACAAGAGCAGTCAGAGATGGGCTATAACCTTGCCACCCATGACTAAATTTAGAAAATGAACATATGAAATGCAGACAAAGTGAGACTAGCAGTTAAACGATGGAATTGTTGGAGGCTGTACTAGAATTTTATGCCCTCCCCTCTGGCAAGTTTGGTGAGTAGACATTTAACCAGGTGAAAGGGTGACTGATGGGGACTCAGTTGTCTTCTTGCCTCTGCCTCAATTAACATCAAGGCTCATAGGCATGAGCCATAATGATATTAGTTGCAGGCTCTCCTCATTCAAAGGAACTCAGTGCCTAAGCAAGGGACAAAGCATCATGGTTTGGGGTGGCTGCTGAGATCTTTTGCTGCCAACATCCCTGAAGCAGGAGGCATAGAGGTAATGTCATTGGACTGGTAACCAGAGCCCCGGGTTAATATTCTGGGGACATGGTTTCTAATCCTACAATAGCAAATGGTGGGAAATTTGAATTCAATTGAATAAGAATCTGAATTTTATATTAAAATAAGCCTAGTCTAATGGTGACCATCTATCCATCTTGATTGTTGTAAAAACCAATCTAATTTACTAATGCCCATTAGGGAAAGAAATCTGCTGCCCTTACATGGTTTGGCCTACATATGACTCTAGCAATGTGGTTGAATCTTAACTACCATTTGAAATGGCACGGAGAGCCAATCAGTTCTAAGTTGATGAAAGATAGGCAAAAAATATTTACCTTAACAGCAACAACCCAAGAATAAAAAGAAATCTGTATCCCTTCTCCCTGCAGCCCTCATCTTGCCATTACTCACCTGTGGCCTCAATAATCCTAGGCCGTGGTTGTTTGCATTGCTAGTAGCTGCTGGATGCTTTTCCATTGGCTGCATACAGTCCATTGTTGGCCAATTAGAGAAAACCAGGGGTGATAGCAGCTCTCCATCAAATATGTGCAACTGTTGTTGCCTCTAGTAAATACTGCCCTAAGAAATGAGCCTTTTTTGTTTTAAATGCCACGTCTGACAACCATACCATGATAAGTGAGGAGCAAATAATAATTGATTTAGAAAATTTAAAGTGTGTTTTTCAAATTCTAAATTAAACGCCTGCATTCCTTCACAGAGATAAAGACCACAGTGGTATATCCAGCTACAGAGAAGCACATCAAGAAATATCTGAAGCAAGAGATGTACCTCATTAATGAAACAGCAGAAGACTACAAAACCATCACCAGTCCATACCTTGAGTCCCAATCCTTTAGTATTCAGGTATTTTTCATTTCAAATCATTTCTCCCTCTGTCTTTTGCTTTTTTGGAAGAGACTGCCACGGGTGGATGTGCAGACAGGTTTGAGCTCTGTCCCAAAATCTCCCAAAACCATGGCCTGTTCGGGTATTTGGAGATATACAAAAGCAACATTGATATTACTTAACCTTTTATTAATTTTCCTGCTACACCTCTGCTCAGTGTAGACACAAATAAGATCAAATTCAAGATAAAGCAAGGGGCATAGATTTAGATTTAAAGTAATTAGTAATATAATTGGAGGAAATTTGAGGAGCAAAACATTTCACCCAGTGGGTGTCAAAGCCTGAAATGGTAGTAGAGGCAGAAACCCTCATATTTTAAAAAAAATGCTTTTGATATTTATTTGAGGCATGGATCTAAAGAGCTACCGTCCAAGAGATGGAAAGTGGGATTAGGAACATTTATTTTGAGCTGACCCAGGCACATTGTAATTGACTTCCTTCTTTGCTGTAAATTTTCAGAGCTTCTAAATGTTGATTTTTTGTTTTTCCCCAGGCACCAACAGCTATTTAGTCCATCTGCCTGATCAAACAGTTTGTTATAGGATTAATAACAGGGTCAATAACAATGGTGCGTAATTTTAAGGTGAAAGGCAGACAGTTTAGAGGTGATTTGAGGAAAAAGGTGTTGGGAGTCTGGAATGAATTGCCTAGGAGGGGAGTTGAGGCGGGAAACATCACAACCTTTAAAAAGTACTCGGATGAACTCTTGAAATAATGTAATGTCGTAAAATTTCAGTTGCTAGAAAGTGGGGCTGCTGTAGATATAGAGTTGTTTGTTTGTCCGTGATGGGTCAAAGGGCTTTTGTGGTTTTATATTAATGCATTTTCTAACAGTGAACCATATTTGCTGATACACTCCTATCTATTCCTTTGTCAACTCTTTCAGGTCAATCTATTTCATCTCATCATTCTGAGTTTTACTGAAAATATTTTGCCTAAACTTCCCTTAATGTCATCTTTAATATGCAATGATGGCCCTTTGTTCCTGATATTCATACCTGGCATAATACCTCTAAGTCCACATTTTGCACACTCTTCAAATCTTAAATATTTTCATTAAATCGTCCTTAGCTTATGTTCAGAGGAGTGTGTGCCACGGTAGGCAATTTGTTCTGAACTCTCTGCTTCTTTAGTTCTGGAATGAATCCGGCAGTCCTTCATCTGTGTTTCCTAAATGAATAGTTTTTAAGTGAGGAGACTAAAATTACACAGTACTCCGAAATGTCTCACCGAGGCCAGATATAACTTCAGAATTATATCTTTCAACATATAAATTATATCCCTACTTAAAGATCCCAACATTCTGTCTGTAGTTAGAGTATGATTGAAATGAATATTTAACAGTTGAGCCTATCACAAAATGTGGATTTGGAGTAGGTCATCTGTCACGTATGGACTTCAAGAATCTGGTTGCATCATGGTAGATGCAACTGGATGCATAATCCAGAGCCCAGGCTACTACTAGGAAAATGAGTTTAAATCCCTCCACAGCAGCTGGTGGCATCTTAAAAATTCAATTATTAAATAGAGTCATACAGCATAGAAACAGACTCTTTGGTCACACTGACCAGATATCCACACTGAACTAGCCCCATTGGCCAGCATTTGGCCCGTATCCCTCTAAACCCTTTCTCTTCATATACCCATCCAGGTGCCTTTTAAATGTTGTATTTGTACCAGCCTCCACCACTTCCTCTGGCAGCTCATTCCATACACGTGCCACCCTCTGTGTGAAAAGGTCGTCCCTCAGGTCCCTTTTAAATCTTTCCCCTCCCACTTTAAACATATGCCCTGTAGTTTTGGACTCCCCTACCCTGAAAAAAAGACCTTGATTGTTCACCCTATCCATGCCCCTCATGATTTTATTAACCTCTATATGGTCAGCCCTCAGTCTCCAATGTCCTAGGCAGAAAAGACCCAGCCTATTCAGCCTCTCCCTGTAACTCGAACCTTCCAGTCCCAGCAACATCCTTGTAAATCTTTTCAGTGCACTCTCAAGTTTAATAACATCCTCCCTATAGAAGGGTGACCAGAATTGTATGTAGTACTCCAAAAGTGGCCTCACCGCAACATGACATCCCAACTCCTACACTTAATACACTGACCAATCAAGTCAAGAGTGCCAAACACCTTCTTCACCATCCTGTCTACCTGCAGTTCCACTTTCAAGGAACTATGCACGTGCACCCCTATATCTGGAATCTAAAGCTAGTTTCAGTGATGGTAAACATGACAATTGTTGTTTGTTGCAAAAACATCCAATTCAGTAATGTCCTTGCGGGAAGGAAATCTGCTGTTTTTATGTGGTCAGGCCTCAATATATTCCAGTAAGGAGGAAAGATTCTAAGAGAGGGATAAACCAAGGAAGTTCAGAAGAGTATAAGCTTGAAAGAAAAAGCATATAAGGAGGCAAAAGTCAGTGATAGCCCCGAAGAGTGAGAGAATTTCAGAATCCAGCAAAGGAGGACTAAAAGGATAATAAAGAGAGAGAAAATAAACTACGAGGGCAAAATAGTGAGCAATATAAAAGCTGACAATAAGAGCTTCTTTAAACATATGAAAAGGAAGAGAGAGTTTAAAAAGTGAACGTAGGGCCCTTAGAAAATGAATCAGGAGAAATAGTTATGGGGAACCAGGAAATGGCGGAGGACTTAAACAGGTATTTTGCATCAGTCTTCACAGCGGAAGGTATTTCAAACATCCCACTAAAGAATACGGAGAAGGAATTAAGTGCCATCACCATCACTAGACCCATAGTACAGCAAATCTTTATTATCCGGCATCTTTGGGACCAGAAGTGTGCTAGTTGATCAAGACGTCCATATAATCAATGTAAAATGGCACACTAAGTAATAGAAATGTAATGCAGCGGGTATACTCGTCACTGTTGCACTTTATTTACAGCATAAATCATTTAAATAATAATGCAACCTTGCCTCAAATAAAACTTAGCAGCAGAAAGCCTCTCACTCACACCCTCGGCTGACTACTTGGACATCATAGAGATCACGATAATGCATTAAATTTCAGGCATATAATTTTTTTGCCGGTTTGTTGAGAGTGCTGGGTCGTAAGGTGCCGGTTGAAACAAGGTTTTCTGAATTTGACGAACTAATGCGGATAAAGTTAGATAAGTTCCCTGGCCCTGATGGCTTGCATCCTAGGATCCTAAAAGAAGTAGCTACAGTGATAGTGGGTACATTAGTTGTGATTTTCGGGTCCCAACTTGTTTCACCTTTGCTCATAAGACAATCCCTCCATACCAGGGATCATTCGAGTGAACCTTCTCTGAATTGCCTCCAATGCAATGGTATATTTCCCTAAGAAAGAGGACCAAAACCGCTCACAGAATTTCAGATGGTCCCACCGCATCTTGTACAGTTGTGGAAAGACGATTCATGTCTTATGCTCCAACTTCTTTGAAGTAAGGGCCAATAATCCATTCATTTTCCTGATTTCCTACTGTACTTATTATAGAGTCATAGAGCGCAGAAACAGACCCTTCGGTCCAACCAGTCCATGCCAAACATAATCCTAAACTAAGCCAGTCCCATCTGCCTGTTCCTGGCCCTTATCCTTCCAAACCTTTCCTATTCATATATCCATCCAAATGTCTTTTAAATGTTGTAATCGTACCCACATCCACCGCTTCCTCTGGAAGTTCATGCCACACATGAACCACTCTCTGTGCAAAAAACTTTGCCCCTCGTATCTTTTCTAAATCTCGCTCCTCTCATCTTAAAAATGTGGCCCCTAGTTTTGAAATCCCCCACCCCTAGGGAAAAGACAGCCAACATTAACTCTTATCCATACCCCTCATTATTTTATAAACCTCTATAAGGTCACCCCTCAAACTCCTACGCTCCAGTGGAATATTCTCAGCCTATCCGGCCTCTCTTTATAACTCAAACCCTGCATACCCAGCAACATCCTGGTAAATCTCTCCCAAACCCTCTCCAGCTTAATTATGTGCTAGTTTTCTGTATTTCGTGCACAAGTACCTCCAGGTCCCTTTGTGTTGCAGCTTTCTGCAGTTTCTCTCCATTTAAATAATATTCTGTTCTTTTGTTCTCCCTTTCAAAATGAACAACTTTGCATTTTCCTACATTATACTCCATTTACCTGCCTTTGTCCACACTCTCTAATTCAGTCACATCCTTCCTTTATCTCACCCTTCAGCAGAACTAAATACAGTATTCGTCTTGGGACTAATTAGTGGTTTCAACAGCAACTGGCATTACCTCATGACTCTTATATTCTTCTTTCACTTTGACTATTAGGGTGAACCTCAATTTCCTTAAGTGAAACGTTAAAGGCTGATGTCTTAATTACAAACCCCACACCCTTACCACTGATTCTGTTATCCACCCAGTCATTATCTCAGGTTAAAACAGTTTATTTGAAAGCTGAACATCTTATTTAAGACTAAATTGAATTTCTAAATTCACATTTCTCCCTCTATAAAGACTGGAATTCCCTTCATAGCTCACTCTGCCTTTGAACCAAAACCTTTCTTATAACCCACATCATTGCAATATATTAATTGCCTCTCCTAATCTCATTCTTCCATGTCCAGTTATTTTTCGTTTTGGTTTTGTGGAGTACCTAGGGATTTTTTTCTGTTGTAAATTTGAGATAAATGCAAGCTGTTAGTGTGCAAGATCATGTTTTATAGCAACCCAATAGTCACTCACTCACCATTACTGGGTCCTTAATTTCAGATACATTTTAAGTTCCAGAATTTATTGAATTAACTATGTTCAAGTTTGCCAGCTGCTGTGGTGGAATTTGAAATCAAATCCCCAAATGTCAGTACAGGCCACTGAAATACTGATCAAGAAACATAACTACTACCTATGATAGATTGAAAGTTGTTTGTATGCATTTTGTAAGTGTGCTGAATTTACATGTTGAAAATATTTTTGATGAAGTTACCAATTAAATATCCAAGCTTTGGAGCTGAATCTCACAGTAGTTCAAATTAGCAACTGGCAGAGAGTGAAACAGAATCATTCCAGAATGTCTACTATGAATGATTCCAGTGCTAGTCTATCACATGCTGATAATGTTTTAGCAGCTTCATCTAACATAAAATTATATATTCTATCACTCACCCCCTGCCCTTTAATTTTCTTTCCAGGTACCCTGAAAGTTTTGACTTGGAATGATGCACCACTAGGGGCATCTGCATCTCTCTAGGGCTTTTCATAAGCAAATATTCTTTCCCATTCGTGAACAAAAAAAGAACAACTGCGGATACTGGAAATTGTAAGCAAAAGCTGAAATTACTGGGGAACCTTCCTGCAACCTTCGTTGGCATCGTTGTGGCACTGGAGGAGGCCTAGGATGGACATGTCTTCCAAGGAATGAGCGGGGGAGTTGAAGTGGTTCGCGAACCACTTCCAGTCACCTCCCAGTCACGAACCACTTCAACTCCCCCTCCCACTCCTTGGACGACATGTCCATCCTGGGCCTCCTCCAGTGCCACAACGATGCCACCCGGAGGCAGAGGAACAGCACCTCATATTCCACTTAGGAACCCTGCAGCCCAATGGTCTCAATGTGGACTTCACAAGCTTCAAAATTTTCCCTACCCCGACCTCATCCCAAGACCAACCCATCTCGTCCCTGCCTCCTTGACCTGCCTGTCTTTTCTCCCACCTATCTGCTCCTCCCACCTCACTGACCAACCCCCACCCCCACCCCTACTTCCTACCTACTAGCCTCGTCCCCGCCTCCTTGACCTGTCCATCTTCACTCCCCCC
>NC_063363.1:31543580-31568650 GCF_021869965.1 Rhincodon typus | reverse complement strand
TCGTGATGAGTAGCTGATCTTCTCTTGACTTAATTTCAGAAACCTTGAGGAATGCATGTGTGCATTGGGAGTGTAATTTAAATGTAAATGCTCCTGATAGTATTATTGCCAATCACAAGGTTGTAAGCAATAGCTTCAATGGATTCAATAAAGCATAAGGGAGACACATGTGGACCATTGAACCTGCTTCACTTTTTATTCTGATCATGGATGATCAGATCAGAATGTGGCATGTATATCTCCTTCACCCACAGTAGAATACTTCCCATGCTATGAAGTTGAATGGAAAACAGTTGGAGAAATTCAGACTTCATCCACAGTGTGATCTTGGAAAGAACAGACACTCGGTCTCCTGTGTCTGGTTTAGAAATCAGGTGCTACCATTAGCAATGATATCCTGCTGTGGAGCTGCCAATTCCACTAAGAAGGATATATCCCATTTGCATCGAACCCACAGACACTTGCAGATTGGAGTGCTGTGGTATTAAATATTCACCCCATATTTGGAAATCCCCTCCTGCTACAGCAAATGATCCCAAAATAGCTCCTCTTGTGACACACATGCCATTGGCATTAATGGCTGAGCAAGTCTCAGGTTAATGAAGTCTCTTTCCTGCTACAACAAAGTCAAGGAATGATGATGGTGACAGTGCCATTACCCCATGGTTTCTGTTTTCTTGTTGGTGCCTCAGTAGCCCTGTGATTGATTAACTGGACTGAGTTGCAGTTGGTGCTGTGGTCCTGCCTCTCTCCCCTGACCCAAAAGCCCAGCATGAATAGCTGGGTTTGTTCGCAAACTTAGGCTGTCTGGCTTTTGGCACTGCTTTGGAAAGCCAACATAAAGTCCTCTTTGGTTTGTATGAAATCTGATAAAGCTTCATCTGGCACTTTTTTACTCACTCGTGGGACATGGGCATTGCTGGTTGGCCAGCATTTGTTGCCTATCCCTAGCTGCCCTTAAAATGAGTGGCTTGCTAGGACATTTCAGAGGGCAGTTCAAAGTCAACCACATTGTTGTTAGCCTGGGGTCACATGTAGGCATGACAAGGTGAGGATGAAAGTTTTCTTTCCCTGAAGGGTATTGGTGAGCTAGATGGCGTTTATTTTCTTGACAATTGGCAGTGGCTTCATGGTCATCAGTAAATATTTAATTCTAGTTTTTTTTAATTGAATTCAAATTCCACCATCTGCCATAACAGGAATTGAACTTTGGTCCCCAGCACATTAGCTGGGATTCTGGATTAATAGAGACAACAAGGTGCAGGGCTGGATGAACACAGCAGGCCAAGCAGCATCATTGGAGCAGAGAGGCTAGTCTAGTCATAATACCACTGGGCCATCGCCTCCTCACTTGCACTATGATGTAATCTCTTATGAGCTCCTCTTTCAATGTCCAATATTTACAGTTATGTGGGTCCTGTAGTGGTCAGTTATATAAGAATCAATACTCTCCCCAGTCCCTGACTTTACCAACTGAATTTTGCCCAGTCCATTATTGCATTGCTGATTAAAGCTAGAAAAGGGTATTCAACCCTTCGAGCCTGCTCCACCATTCATCACAATCACGGCTGATAGCCTAATCCTGCTTTCTCCCCATAACCTTTGATTCCATTCGTCCCAGATGCTACATGTAGCCACCTCTTGAATACATTCAATGTTCTGGCATCAACTACTTCCTGTGGTAATGAATTCCACAGGCTCACCACTGTTTGGGTGAAGACCTGTCTCGTCATCTCTGTCCTAAATCATCCAGACTGAATTCTCAAACTGTAACCCTTGTTTCTGGACACACCCATCATCGGAACACCCTCCCTGCATCTACCCTGTCTAGTCCTGTTCGAATTTTATAAGTCTCTATGAGATTCCCCCTCATTCATCTGAACTCCAGCAAAAAGAATCCCAACCTAGTCACTCTCTCCTCATACGTCAGACACGCCATCCCCGGAATCAGCCTGGTAAACCTTCACTGCACTCCCTCAAGAGCAAGAGCATCCTTCCTCAGAAAAGGAGACCAAAACTGCACACAATATTCCAGGTGGGGCCTCACCAAGGCCCTGTATAACTGCAACAACACATCACTACTCCTGTACTCGAAACCTCTCACAATGAAGGCCAACATACCATTTGCCTTCTTTACAGCCTGCTACACCTGCATGCTTACCTTCAGCAACTGGTGCACAAAGACACCCAGGTCCCCCTGCACACTCCTTTCTCCCAATTTACAGTCATTCAGGGAGATCATAGATCTTCTGATCTTCATCAGAAATCCATCAGAATAATCAGCAGTTGCTGCTGATTGTATACAATAATGCCCTGACCTGATCCCAGTCTGGATTCTCACAGATCCTGAGGCAATGTGATATGGTTTGAAGCTGTGATGCTGGTTAATGCAGTACATGGCCTGGTCGAGACTCTGTGTGTGGACCTGGAGTTTGGGAAGGGGTACGGCTATCTCCGTCCCTCTACACATCTGGGCGACTGTGGTGAATCTTGTTGCTCCTCTTACTGCTGCAGGCGTCTTTCAGGCACTGGAGTGAGCTCGCTGCTTTTCAACCTTCCTGCCTCTCTCGTGGGTGGTGGCAAGAATAAACCGTTCACAGACAGCTGGTACCGTACATTGTTATCAAGCCTAGGGATTGAAAGAAGAGAGTTGGAAACTGTACTGTTATAAATGAGCAAACATTTTTGCAGAATTGTGTTGCAAAGTTAAGTGGAGTATTGTGGATTGGAAGGCAGAATGTTAGAATCTGACATTTGTTAAATGATGGGGGGTGTGGTGTGGGGTCCCTTTAAAAGATGATGTGTTTTTTCTTGGCTCTGATAACTAAAACCGAAACACCCCAGAGAGGCTTGCCTCATCTCATAATCTGTTGAAAAAAGTGTGAAAAGTGGTATAGCTGTCTCTCATCCTCAATCTGTTATAAAGGAGTGCTTAACTGAAATGAAATCCTTTCACTCACTCTATTGTAAACAAGTAACAATTTATTTATCTCATGAACAAATTAACAGAATTACTAAAAAAAACAAACAATTCCCCCTTAACTGCTAACTATTCCCTAATAAAATAAAACTCTAATGGTGTTCTGTTCCAATAAACACAAGTCCCACTTATATTAACCAAAATTTTTAAAAAATTAAAACTTAATCTCATAAAATTACAGCCAGGATGTGTGTTCCAAAATGCTCTGCTCTCTCTCTGCTGATCATCAGTCAGATCAGAAATGCTTTTCTCCGTTGAATTCTTGTGTTAGGAACACCTCTTTCCGTCAAATTCTTGTGTCAGGAATATTAGCTAAGAATGCCACTATACTTTTAGTTAGAAGATCGTTAATCTGAGAGTTTAGAGAATTCTGTGAGAGCCAGTGATTTTCTCTTTCGAGGTGTTGGATTGTTAACTCTAGTAGATGGAATTGCTCTCAGACCAATTTTCAAATGCTCTCTTCTTTTATACCCTCGATGACCTATCAATACCTTACAATAGGATTGGTCCTAGGTTGTCAGAATCACAAGATTTAAATTTAATTGGTTTTTAGTGTCTAAGTGCCTGGTTTAAATTAATTGGCTGATATTCAAACTGGATGCCTAAACAAACTACTGCCTGGGTTGCTAACCATACAACCCCCTGACAGAAATGTTTGAATTTCTGGAATTCTCTGTGCACCTGCTGCTTCTTGCAGACATATTTTAAAATCTCCAAGCCCAGAAAAAACACATCTTAACACACACTCTTCTCCCTATCATTTTACGAACATCAAATGCTAACGTCCGGCCTTCCAATTCACAAATATTCTACCCAACTTTGCAACAATAGTAATGGCACAGACAGAGGCCATTCAGCCCATTGTGTCTGTACCATCTCTTCAAATTGCATTATGAATCCAATGGCCATTCGCCTGTTTTTCTGATACCCTTGCGCATTGTTTCCATTTATTCTTTTTTTTATTGGTTATTTACACAATGTGCAAGGTACTTTTTATAGGGTTTTATCTCTTTATCTCTCAGCTTCCAGCTACTTGTGGTTTGACAGCACCTGACCTGATTGAAGATACATTCTAACAACTAACATAAAAACTGTCAATCCCTAACACAATAATCTTTTAAAATGTACAACTTTTCAATTTCCTCACACTGTTGGGTCAACACTGCCGTGACAACGTGCTTCAAGTAAGGAAACCCACTGTCTCTTATAGATGTGTGACTTCAGCCCCACACCAGCTCTTAAGCATTCTCAACAGGCCAATCGGTTTTATCAAAAACCCTCTCAGCAGCTTGCAATGTGAACATATGAATGAGAAGCAGGAAGCAGACACTTAATAAACACACTCCACCTCTTGATAAGATCATGACTAACCTGACCAGTCCTTTCCTGCCTACCCCTGAAAGTAATAACAGAGCTATCTAACTCTGCCTTAAAACTATTCAAGGACTTAGCCTTCACTGCCCATAAGACCATAAGATATAGGAGCCAGTCGGCTCATCGAATCTGCTCTGCTGTTCAGTCGTGGCTGATGTGTTTCTCAACCTCATTCTCCTGCCTTCTCCCCATAACCCTTGAACCCCTTACTAATCAAGAACCTATCTATCTCTGTCTTAAGTAGCTCAATGACCTGGCCTCTGCACCAATGAGTTCCACAACCTAAACACCCTGTGGCTGAAGAAATTCTTCCTCATCTCAGTTCTAAAGGGTCATCCCTTCATTCTGAGGCTGTTCCTTCAAGTTCTAGTCTCTGCTACTAATGGAAACATCTTCTCCGCGTCCACTCTATCCAGGCCTCTCAGTAGTCTGTAAGTTTGAATCAGCCTCCCCCGCTCAGCCTTCTAAGCTCCAAGGAGTACAGACCCAAAGTCCTCAACAGCTCCTCATATAACAAGCTTGCATTCGTAGGATCATCCTAGTGAACCTCCTCAGGACCCCCTCCAATGCCAGCACATCCTTCCTCAGATATGGGACCTAAAACTACTCTCAATATTCTAATTGCGGTTTGATCATAACCTTATGTGGCCTCAGCAGTACATCTCTGCTGTTGTAGTCTGGCCTTCCCAAAATGAATGCTAACATTGCATTGCCTTCCTAACTGCCTACAGAACTTGCATGTTAACCTTAAGAGATTCCTAAGCTAGACTCATAAGTCCCTTTGTTCTTCAGATTTCCAAAGGCCATCCCCATGAAGAAAATACGCCTCTGTTCTTCTTACCAAAGTGCACAAGCTCACACTCTCCCACATTGTATTCCATGTGCCACTTCTTTGCCTGCTCTCCCAGCCTGTCCAAGTGTTTCTTCAGACTCCCACATCCTTAGTACTACCTGTACCTCCACCTACCTTTGTGTCATCTGCAAACTTACTAACAATACCCTCAATTCCTTTGTCCAGATCGTTTACGTATAACGTGGATAGTTGTGGTTCCAACCCAGACTCTGCAGAACTCCCTTAGTCAACAGGTCCATCCTGTAACTCAACCATCTCCACTTTCTGCCTTCTGCCAGGTAGCCAATCCTCTATCAACGGCAGAACCTTGCCCCTAACACCATAGGATGTAGAATCATAGAGATATACAGCACGGAATCGGACCTTTCGGTTCAACTCATCCATGCCGACCAGATACCCTAAATTAATCTAGTCCCATTTGCCAGCATTTGGCCCATATCCCTCTAAATCTTTCCTATTCATATACCCATCCAGATGCCTTTTAAATCTTGTAATTGTACCAGCCTCCAACATTTCCTCTGGCAGCTCATTCCATAAGCACACCACCCTCTGCGTGAAAATGTTGCCCCTTAGGTCCCTTTTAGATCTTCCCCTCTCACTATAAACCTAGGCCGTCTGGCTTTGGACTCGCCTACCCTGGGAAAAAACCCTATCCATGCCCCTCATGATTTTATAAACTTCTATAAGGTCACCACTCAATCTCCGACACTCCAGGGAAAATTGCCACAGCCTATTCAGCCTCTCCCTTTCGTTCAAACACACTAACCCTGGCAACGTCCTTTTCTGAACCCTTTCAATGTCACAACATCCTTCCTATAGCAGGAAGACCAGAATTGAACGCAGTATTCCAAAAGTGGCCTATACAGCTGCAACATGACCTCCAACTCCTATACTCAATGCACTGACCAATAAAGGCAAGCGTACCAAACACCTTCTTCACAATCCTGTCTTCCTGCAGCTCCACTTTCTTATTTTCTTTACCAGCTTCCTGTGCAGCAGCCCAACAAAGGCCTTCTGCAAATCCAAATAGATCACATCCACTCATTCTCCTTTGTCTAACTTGCTCATTAGTTCCTGAAAGAATTCTAACAGATTTGTCAGGCATGGGCCCCACCCCCACCCCTCAGCCCTCTTTTACCATGCATTTCCAATCACCCTACAATATCATTCTTAATAATAGACTCTAAAATCTTCAAATCATCAAGAAGGTCTGTAAGATACACAACTTTGAAGTGGCTAAGGAAGTTGTAACTTCCATATCTTTCTTTGCTTCTTCTTCCTCAATTTAATTTGAAAAGATAATTTTGCTTTGCAAACCTGCAAAAACTGATCAAACCTACCACACCGAAAGTATTGGACATCTTCTGCAGACAATCTTGTCTCCTGCAGTACTGGCTTATACCACATTGCCTGCCCTTCAAAACAATGGTTCCTGCCTTTCCCCTCAGTTTTGGTGGACTTCTTATTGGATGAGGTTGCCATCATTGGGCTAAACCAACTTTTGGGCTTGGACTGAGCCTCAATATTCCATAGAATCACATCCTGATTATGTGTTCTTTATTCAGCCTGCCTTGTATGTTGGACTGCCACCTCTAATGTTTAAGTCCTATTTACATTACAAAAAAATCAGAGAGTTATTGTCAGAGAGCACTGACCACTAATTTGTCGCAAATAAAATCATCTTCCAATGCCCTACACTGATATTGATTATCCAAATGTAATAAATAGTTAACAAAGGAGTTGAAACCACCAGTTGAAGTGTGTGTGTTCAATAATGAGGCTTACGTGTCTGTACTGGTCCTACAGTAGCATTGATGGGTTGTGGAAAGAACTACCTGGATATTACAGGCATGCTGCCACTTCAGAGCTCACCTCATTTTAACTCTCTTGAGGTGAATCTTTAATGACTTCACATTACTCTGAGGATGCCATCAAACCATTCAGAAAATCTCCTGAGGACCTGCTCCCCTCATGGCTGTTCTTTGTTGTCATTGAAAAGCCCTCTCTCGCTAGATATGTGTGTCTTCACTGTTGCCATCATGTTTTATCGTGTCATAGTTTGGGGTCTTCAGGTTTTTATAGAAACTCAGGCCAGCCTTCTTGATAAGTTAAATCGTTTATTGCTACTTTGTACAAGATGGTATCTGAGCTGTAGAGGGTCAAACTTCTTCTGAGAACACTGACACATGACTACTGCAGTCACAGTGACATCACAGCTTACCTCACAGGCTCATCTGCATGTCACTGACACCAATGATCCAATGACGATCGCCAATTCTCACTGTCAATTATTACTTCACATGCTCACATCCCTGCACAATATTAAGCCTTATTTTAAACATTTAAATAAAAATTCTATTTTAAATTTATTTTTCTTACCTGATATAATCTTTCATTTCTTTTTTCATTATTACCTATTTGTTAAGGATTTTTTGCGCTTAATGCTGTTAGTGTGCATGCTCCTGGGTGTCAACGTGCACAGTCATTTATTAAGTCCTATCTCAGCAAAGTTCTCTTTGAGTTTAGATGTCCTAATTTAGATTGTTCTTTGATATTCTACATTCCTGAGCAAAATCTTATAGTACGATGATCACTCTTCCCCAAAAGACATGTGGCCTGCCTAGTCCACCTCATTCCCTGGCATTGCATTCTACCTTCCCGATTGGCCTGAGAACTTGCTGACTGAGGAAGTTCCCCTGAATTCATAACAGAAGTTCCGCCCCCTCCTCATTCTTTACTCTAACATTATCACAATTGATATTTTGATGATTGAAGTCCCTCTGTATCACCATTCTGTAGTTCATGCACATCTCTGTGGTTTCCCAGCAGGTACCTTTGTACATAAGATGGTGCCTTAAGTGGCAACTTGTAAACTTTTCACTGTACTCACATGAGCACGTGTGACAATAAAGTTTATTCAGTTCAATTCAGGTTTGCTCCTCTCTCTCTCTCTCACTGTTTAAAGAATACTTCAGGAGCACAATCATACAATTCCTGCACTTCAACTCTAACCAAATGGATTCTGACCTTGGCCCCTCAGGGACCTCCCTCTTTCAAAGGCTACATTGTTGACAACTCAAAGTTGTCTCCACATGGCTGGGAAACTCATCCAGCTGTTCCTTAAATATTTCCAAGATTTTTGTCTGCACAGTTCCAGCTGGAGGTTTGCTCCAATCTTTAATCAAGAACTTTGTGAAATCAATTCTGAATTTGCCATTTGTTGGTTTGCAATTGTGACCGCTTGACTTATTTGCAAGTATTCTTTATTTCATCCTTTCAAATCCCATAAACTCACATTTAGCTTTATTTTCACTGAGCTTAGTCTTCTGGTGCCGCCCTTGTAGCTCCTCTCTGCAACATCCATAGGCAACCATTTATTATTTTTCAATTTATTTATTGTCATTTTTTTTTTACAAGATACAGTGAAAAGTGTTGCATAGTTTTCTGGTGCCATCTGAAAACACAGAAAAATAAGTCAAAAAATGGAATATAAAGGCAGAAAAATAATGGAGAAAAAGAAATAAAGTTCAACCTTGCAGTCCTTCTTATTAAATGCTCAGCCATGGTCCTGGAGTGGCCAACCATGTATCTCCTCACTGTGCTGCTGGAACAAGAGTTACCATTCTCTGGTGCCATCTTGCCTTCACCAATGCTGCTGCCACCATGAGTCCTCACTGGACCTTGCCAATGCGGACGCCACCGATTCCACCGGGTCTTGCACCGACCCAAACTCACCGGGAGTCTGTTTTGGGCCCACCTCTCACCAATGCAGCCGGGTCCTGTGCTGAGCCCAAACCCACCTCCCTGAACCCGTGCTGGGTGCAGATGCCTCAGCCGTTGCAGCCATGGGTCAACACTGGGCCCACCTCGTCGACGTAGAAGCCTCAGGGAACTCAAACTCAACTCCCCACACCACCCCACCCCCCCAACACCCCATCCCCCTCAGCCGTTGCAGCCATGGATCAATGCTGGGCCCACCTCTTCGATGTAGAAGACTCAGGGAACCCAAACTCAACACCCCCCACACCCCGTCCCCCAAGCGATGCCTCCACCACGAATCCACACTGGGCTCACATCACTGCCACCAATGCCGTTGCTGCTACCGAGTTCTTCACAAAACACAAGAATAAAAAAAACGAGGAAGCAAGAAGAACAAAACAAAAAGCAGACAGCGTGGACGAGCTCAGGGCTCTGGAGCTCTACCCCACCTCCATCTTGCTCTATTACCGAACAGATTAAGGAATGATCGGATAAGGATATGTACAATTATGATGGAATTTGTAAAACTATCAAGAGATTGAAGGTCTTGGACTATGGGGCATAGATGTAGGATGTGCATGAATCACAGAATGTAGGTCTGCAGGTACAACAAGTAATTAGGAAGGCAAATGGAATTTTGTCCTTCATTGCTAAAGGGATGGAGATTAAAAGCAGAGAGGTTATGTTGCAGCTGTACAAGGTGCTGGTGAGGCCACACTTGGAGTACTGTGTGCAGTTTTGGTCTCCTTACTTGAGAAAGGATGTACTGGCACTGGAGGGGGTGCAAAGGAGGTTCACTAGGTTGATTCTGGAGTTGAGGGGCTTGGCTTATGAGGAGAGACTGAGTAGATTGGGGTTATATTCATTGGAATTCAGAAGATTGAAGGGGGATCTTATAGAAACATACAAAATTATGAAGGGAATAGATAAGATAGAAGTAGAGAGGATGTTTCCATTGGCAGGTGAAGCTAGGACAAGAGGGCATAGCCTCAAGATTAGAGGGAGCAGATTTAGGACTGAATTGAGAAGGAACTTCTTCACCCAGAGGGTTGTTAATCTGTGGAATTCCTTGCCCAGTGAAGTAGTTGACGCTACTTCAGTAAAGGTTTTTAAAGATAAGGTAGATTTTTTTTGAACAATAAAAGAATTAAGGGATACGGTGAGAACACGGGTAAGTGGATCTGAGTCCATGAAAAGATCAGCCATGATCTTATTGAATGACGGAGCAGGCTCAAAGGGCCGGATGGCCTACTCCTGCTCCTAGTTCTTATGTTCTTATGTTATGAAATAAAAAGGACATAGAATAGATAGCAAGAAAAATACTTCTTTTGTAGAAGATTTTGCAGCAGCGGAGTCATTTAGTTTGAAACTAGATCAAGATGTCAGAACAAAAACAGAAATTACCGTGGAGAGAAATCAGAGTTAATGTTTCAGGTCCTGAGACGTTAACACTAATTTATTTCCACAGATGCAGCTAGACCTGCTGAACTTTTCCAGCTATGTTCTGATTTTGAACATCTGAGGTTATTTCAATTTCGATAGGGTTTCAGAACAGGTTAGTTATAAATGGGCGAAGGTGTGCAAGACTAGCCCATGGGATGAGGATTACCGTTCATGTTTCTGTATCACTCTTCATGTGTCATGGACAGTCCATGGCCAAAACAGGATTGGTGAACAGGTAAAACCAAAACACTCTACAGTATAGGGATAGTAGGAACTGCCGATGCTGGAGAATCTGAGATAACAAGGTGTAGAGCTGGATGAACACAGCAGGCCAAGCAGCGTCAGAGGAGCAGGAAAGCTGACGTTTCGGGTTCTGAAGAAGGGTCTCGACCTGAAATGTCAGCCTTCCTGCTCCTCTGATGCTGCTTGGCCTGCTGTATTGATCCAGCTGTACACCTTGTTATCTCACTCTACAGTATGGCTGTGCAGTATAAACATTGTACAGCATAAAGAGGACTTGTAGATACTCCTTGAGTTGCTTGTCTTGCTTGTTGATGCTTTCCTTTATTGATATGAGCATTGCTGCCAAGACCAGCATTTGTTGCCTTTCCTTAAGTGCCCTCCAGCTGAAAGTCTTGCTCAGCCATTTGGAACCATTGAAAAGGTTCCCATTCATATCCATGTCCATTTAGCTCACACATCCCTCCTTGTATTTAACAGTCCTTTGACTTCTTGACATCAGAAATTGCACATGCAAAAACCTCAAGACATAAAGTTTGGCTCAACTTTGTATTCATTCATTTATTGACCTGACAACTTTCCCTCTCTAGAACTAATCTGCCTTTCATTTGTCTTGGAATTTTATAGAAAACCAACAATTAAAACAAAACCTGTACAAGTTAATTTGAACTGACAGGAATTATCGGTTCAAACTCCACCACAATTTGACTGCATCTTATCATCACTCACACAGTGAGTAACTTCCAGTGCTGACCTCCTTTCATGATGATTCATGTCATAATATCACAAGTACATCTTCTGTCATTCTGCTGAATCATCCAGGGTTTAACACCCACTTTACCCTTGGTTAGTTCCATGCCCTGGTCAAGACAGTGTGGACATAATGTAGTTTTCATGACAGAAAGTAGGACAATCCCTATTGCAATGTGGGGGACACCTGACACCAGGATGAATGGATGTGTGAATGCTCCTTTTCCAGGCTTTTAATTGTATTAAGCAATGGCTGCTACTTTGCAACATTGTCTGTGATGATGTTACATCTAGTCTTATTATAAGCCAAAGTTCAGCTGATTCACACTTCTCTTCAGTTAAGCTCTTCATACCTACATAGATGACCTTAACACATTGTGTTGAATTTTGGCTATTCATACCTTACAGATTAAAGTCACATCATGGTTTTAGGGCCTTATGATTTTGCAGTTCAGAGGGAGAACATGTCCTCCATTATTTTCCATACAAATAAAGGTTAAATATTATGGATGTGGATACTACTATTTCAGTCAAAGAAACTGCTGAATAGGCTTTGATGCAACTGTTAAGGTACCAGAGGGATGGACTTCAATTGGAACATTCAGGGAATAAAGGCATGGATTTTAACAAAAGATTTAGGGGGCTGAAGCAGGTGTGTCCAACCCTTTTGGGTGGCATAGTGGCTGTGGTTAGGAGATAGCAAGAACTGCAGATGGTGGACTCAGAGTCAACACAGTATGGAGCTGGAAGAACACAGCAGATCAGGCAGCATCATAGGTGCAGGAAAGTCAATGATTCGGGTTTACATCCTTCATCAGGATTGGGGAGAGGGAAGAGAGCTGGGAAATAAATGGTGGGTGGTGAGGCTGGGGGAGGTAGGTGGGATGGTGTTAGGTAGGGACTAGTGGAGATTAGTCAGTGGGGAGGGTGGGGCAGATAGGTGGGGAAGAAAATGGACAGGTAGTGTCAGGTCAAGGAGGCAGTGACGAGAGGGAAGGTTGGACGTGGGATGAGGATGAGGGTGGGAAGATGTTGAAATGGTGAATTTCATGTTTGGGCCATCGGGCTGTAGGCTCCTGAGGCGGAATATGAGGTGCTGCTCCTCCAGTTTGTGGGTGGCGTCATTGTGACACTGGAGGAAGCCCAGGATGGGCATATCACCCAGGGAGTGGGAGGGGAAGTTAAAATGGTTGACTACCGGAAAGTGTTGTCGTTTGTCGCGTTCAGTGCGCAGATGCTCTATGAAACGGTCTCTGAGTCTATGCTTGGTCTCACCGACGTAGAGGAGGCCACATTGGGAGCAATGGACGTACGGGTGAACCCGTCAGATTTGGAAAGGTTGTCTGGGGCCTTGAATGGAGGTGAGGGGGGAGGTGTAGGGGCAGGTTTAGTACCTCCTGTGGTTACAGGGAAAGGTGCCGGGTGTGATGAGATTGTTGGGGAGTGTCAAGTGGACGAGAGAATCACACTGTGAGCAGTTCCTACAAAAAGCGGATAGCAGTGGAGAGGAAAATATCTTTTTGGTTGTGGTCAGATTGTATGTGCCGGAAAAAGATGCGCTAGATGTGGAGGTTGTTGGGGTGGTATGTGAGGATCAGGGGGACTCTGCCTTTATTTTTTTGAGGGGAGGGCGTTTGAGGGCAGAAGCGCGGGAAATGCAGGAGAAGCAATCGAGGGCATCATGAATTAACGGAGGGGAACCAGGTGTGTTTACAGCCTCAGGCAGAGCATGTGGAGTTTGCACATTCTCCCCATGTCTGCATAGGTTTCTTCCAGATGCTACAGTTTTCTCCCACAGTCCAAAGATATGCAGACTAGGTGGGTTGGTCTTGGTAAATGCAGGGATAGGGTGGGGGGGGTGGTTGACTCTGGGTGAGATGTTCTTCAGAGGGTCCATGTGGACTCAATGGGCCAAATGGCTGCTTACACACTGTAGGGATTCTATGATTTTATCTCTGTGGGACTCTTTGATGTGTACCTTGACTGGCATATATGTCCAGGTGCTATACAAACAGATCCGGCTGTTGGGAATTATAATTTTCTTACCTAAAAGAGGTGCAATAGGCAAGAAATGCCTTTTCAAAATCTTCCAAAGTTAAATGAGAATATAAATACAGTTGCAAGGACTTTGAGAGGGAGATAACTACGACACATAAACTCAAGGCTGCAACTTCAATACCTCAATATCTTCATGATTGCTGCTTTGTGCACGGCTGAAGGTTCATTGCTCAGTACTAGAGGGACAAACATTGAAGGGTTGAATGACCTCTTCACATCCTTGACCTGTATTCTCACAGCTAAACGTTACCAAGGTCCAGGATTAGATTTGTGCATCAGGCAAGTCAGGCATCATCTGTAGAAGGTCAAACTTTATTCTTCCACTTTATAGTGACATCTGAACTTCTCAACAGTGTCACATTTTTACACAATAGGAAATTAGACAGCAGGCACATTGCAGCAATGGTAGTTAGGAAGGAAGTGTACACAAGTGGGTTTATTTGTTCAAAATGTTTATTGATCTTTAACTTCCTGTAAAGCTGCATTTAAAAATTTATAACCATCAATATATCAAAAAGCTCCCATTCTGATTGTATTAATTTATAATACACCTACTTATGATTTTAACAAGTATTTGGGTTTGGGGTTTGGTGGAGGAAAAGGCAGGTCAGATCTCTAGGTACTCTGCTGGGTAAATGCTCCACTGAGCCATAGAGAGCAGGAGGTCTTGGGTTTGCTTCCTGCTACCTGGAACATTCAGATTCTCAGGCAGAAGAGGGACTGGGATCTACAAATGTCCTGAGGGAAGAAAGCTTACCATGGCCCTTAGTCCTGATATCTGCCAAATTACCCTGTCAGGAAATGCATGTCCATGAAGATCTGGCTTTTTATTCCTTCTTTTGATTTACTCACCAACACATACTGTGTAGGGTCACGCACCATTGAAGTATAGGAAAGATACTGATGATTGGGTCACAGTACCTCACCCAAAGGAAGCATCTTCAGGGGATGAGAAAACAAAAGAGAACAAAGCTGCCAAAAAAGGAAACCACAGATTCTCAGCTGGCATTGTTGAACCTCTTTCTAAACTATTCTTAAAATTAAAATCCATGTCCCAGATGAGCATACACTGGCAATTCCCCCAGATGGGAAGGTAAATAAACACAAACCAGCAAAGTATTGAATCAGCTGGAGGCCAAGAGTTTCTCTATTGGAAAGGGGGCTTTCTGTTTCCAATAGAAAGGCATTCTGTAGCAAACTCCTGGCAGCAGTGTAATAGCCAGTCATCAGTATGAGCTACTGAGATACCCAAAGATACACTATACTTTATAAATAGAGTAACGAACCACTGCAATGGTTTCTAAGTCTCCCAGCGCGAGAGACATATACCAGGAGATCATGCAACTGAAGGGTGCTGTGGAAGGAGGCAGAAAGTGTGCCATCATGATGTTTGGGTCAGCAGGAGAGAGAGGCCAATTTGATGAAGTAGCTGCTGCTTGCCTGGCTGACATTCTCATCACAGAATCATAGAATCCCGACAGTGTGGAAACAGGCGACACCGACCCTCAGAGCATCCCACCCAGACCCATCCCCCCATAACCCACCTAATCTACTCATCTCTGAACGCTACAGGGCAATTTAGCACAGCCAATCCACCTAGCCTGTACATCTTTGGACTGTGGGAGGAAACCAGAGCACCTGGAGGAAACCTATGCAGACACGGGAAGAATGTGCAAATTCCACACAGACAGTCACCCAAGGGTGGAATCGAACCTGGGTCCCTGGCGCTATGAGGCAGCAGTGCTAACCACTGAGCCACTGTGCCGCCCTATACTGTTAACACTTTCTGAAATGACCGCTCTGTGTTGAGTTGGCTGGGCACCTCCTCAGCTGCTGGCCACTGGCAAAGGGAAGATTTGGTGAAGGAAGAAAACAAATGCAACTCTCACTTCCACTGCCATCTAATGGAAGGTGTGGAAGTGTGTACTTTGCCTGATGACCCGAGAAGAGTGTGACATCCCTTTGATTGATCAGCACAGCATCACCTATATATTGATTTGCACGTGAAAAACAGCCAAAGTGCTGACGCTATCTGTGGGATATTTCTCAGCAAAACTCAGGGTGTTCAAAGGGTGGGGGGGGAGGGGTGGGGTACATAGAATTACTATACTATTAGGGAATCTGTTAACAATTTCTTTATAAATAAGTTCACAGATTTTTTCCATACAGGAAGCAGGAAATCCTCCATGACAGGAAAACGAACATCAAGAATCTGGATCCACCCACACAAAAGCAAACATATGCTGAGTGGGTTGCCCTGGTTTAGAAGCACAAATAGTGGGGATAGCTCCATTAAGCAGTCTTCACCCAGCATAACCTCTGCTTATTCAGAACAAAGATTTCCATGCGTTTCTGCATGAGCAAACTACAATGAAAATTTGATTGAACAATCTTGGCTGAGTTTTGCATCAGTTTACAAATGCCTGCATCTTTCTATCCTCTTTCCCGACCCTACCCCTGCCAGCTTCTATTCTAAGAGTACCATGATGGAGATCAAAAGGTCATGCCTGATTGCACAGACAAAACAAATTCACTTCCTTTTTTTTCTTAAAGCCACACAGACGGATTTTAGTCTAGTCTCTCTCTAATTTATAGCAAGGAACATTTCAATGCCATAGCAACAACATTCATTTTGTTCAAATGAAACCTTTTGAAGATCTATGTTCTGAGTGAATGAAGGTCAGACTGATGGTCTGCTCACTGAAAAAGCTTTCTGTTGCCAGTGTGGGTGCTTTTAAACCAGTGTAACCCGGCGCAACGTGTGTGTGTGTGTGTGTGTGTGTGTGTGTGTGTGTGTGTGTCAGAGAGAGAGAGATTCTAGGCTGATTCAGTTCAAAGAACACAGGCTGCAAAGACTGACTATGTGAACAAATAATCTCTCTCCTTCACCCTTCCTGCCTCTTTGAACCGTTGCAGAAGTGGGTCATCAGCCTTCAAAGCAAAAGTTAATGTTCGCTTCTGGTAGTACTCTGGGTCAGTCTGCAGGTTCTCTATGACGCTGGAAAGTAGATGTGCACGTTCCACTATGGTTCCTGGAGCATCATAGCTAAGAGCAGTAAAGTGAATGTGGAGGTGGTAGTAGGAGGGCTGATAATGAAAGTAAATCCTCAGCTGGCTTCCTGGAATATTATAACGCTTGGAGATGGCAACCTGCAGGATTAAAAAATCAGAGTTATAGAATTGAGACCTTAAAGTGTACCTTGGTGAGCAAGATTAGATTATCAAACTTCTTTTATTCTTTTATGAGATGTGGACATCACTGGCAAGGCCAGCATTGCCGCCCATCCCAAATTTTCAATGAAATCAATGACTTGCTGTGCCATTTTAGAGAGCAGATACAAGTCAACCTCGATGTTGTGAGCTGATCCAGACTTACATGTAGGCCAGACTGGGTGAGCATGGCAGATTTCTCCCCTGAATGTTAAAATCTTATAGCATAGGAGGAGGGGCTAGGTGTCTTTTCCTTGCTTTGATGTAGCTGTTTCATATTTAATTAATATGATAAACATTAATTATCCAGAGCTGGCCTTTTCCCAGTCAATGAGAAGATGCTTCTTCTCCCCTCAATTTACAATTGTCTTGTTCTAATGGCTGAACAAAGTTTGAAAAACTTTGAAATGGTAAACCCTGGGGAGAAAACAATCTCAGCTATTCCATGTGTCAACACTCTCACTCTGCACACTCATCCCGCAACTATGACAATTTCAATCGTGTTCATGCTTCACAAGGTGGATAAAACTGTAATGCTCTTAATTTTTATTGCAAATCCTCCATATTTTGCTAAAAAGTGGAGCCACAGGTGAATTGGCTGGAAGTGTACACTGGATCAGGGGTCAGGGTGGGCCAGGTCAGGGTCAGCTTTTGGATGTAGTCGAGGGGAAAGAGAGGGGTTTGGTTGTGTACTGGCAGAGGTGCTGTGGTGTGGAGTCACGTAGGCTTTCTGGTATGGTGGGGAATCAATATCAGTGATTGCAGGTTAGGGTTTCAGTTTTCTAGTTACCTAAGAGTTATAGTGGGTTATTCCTCTAACCTTCCCAGCTAACTGTTCAGCTAAGGGGTTCAGAACCCTCCAAAGTCTCTAAGTTTAAATCATAGTCGGCAATTCTTTACAGACAATTCCAAATGTCTCATAACTGCCCATCAGGCTTCCTTCCCGGCAATTTCCATATAGTTAGAAACTTGAGTTTCCAAAGTCCCAATGCACATCTGTCAGGGTATGCCCTATCTCTGACTGTTCTTTTCCAGCCAGCAGCAGAGGTCTAAGGCATTTGAATGTATTTAATTCTTTTAAAAATCAAAACAAAACTTGTTTTTAGCTCTATAATGACTGTAGCTGGTCTTCATGGGTCATTCAATGGGCTCTTCAATCATATAATCCCTACAATGTGAAAACAGGCCATTCCGCTCATTGAGTCCATGCTGTTCCTCCAAAGAGCAGCCCACCCAGACCCACCCTCCTACCCTTTCTCTGTAACCGTGTATTTCCCATGGCTAAGCCACTTAACTTACACATCCCTGGACAGTATGGGACAATTTAGCATGGCCAATCCACCTAACCAGCACATCTTTGGACTGTGGGTGGAAACTGGAGCAGCCAGACGAAACACACACAGACATGGGGAGAATGTGTAAACTCCACATAGACAGTCCCTCAAGGGTGGCATTAAATCCGGGTCCTTGGTACTGTGAGGCAGCAATGCTAACCACTGAGCCACCGTGCCGTCCACAAACTGGAGCAAGTATATTGATCAGAGTTGGTGAAACAACATGGTCACGAATACATGAGTGAATTCCTCAGGGTTTCGGTTAACTTGTCCCCTCAGAAACATTCAAGAGACATGATCTCTTCATAAGATTAAGCCACAATGACCGTTAAGCAGATGAAGGGAACGGTGGATTTTGACTGCTGTTCCAAAATCGGGCTGAGTACGAGCCAGAGAAAAAATACCAGAAATTGAACACTAAAAAACGGACCATGCAGACAGCACGGGCAGGGGGATCAGTATCTGGATTATTCTAACCCACAGCTGTCGCAGGCACAACATGCATAATGACTTCATCTGAGCTGTAAACCTCAGTCGTTTAATTCTCTACATGGATCTCATAGCTGCAAGCTAAAAGCTGGCTGATAAATGTTAACAGCATCAGCCATACATTGATCGGACAACAACATGGATTACATGGGATATATAACACAGAAATAATCCATTCAGCCCAACTAATCTGTGCTGGTGATTATGGTCCACTTGAAGGTCTTCCTTTTTTCTCATATAAATTCACATTTGTAACCCTCTGCTCCATGTCCCTCAACTGCTGTATAGTTTCTCTTGAAATGAATCTACACTATTCACTTCAACTACTCACCGGGTGAAGAGGTTTCTTTTTAATTCCCTATTGGAATATATATATTCTTATATCCAAGGCCATGAGGCTATGCTCTTGCCCACAAAAGGAACTATCATCTCTCAGCCATCCCATTAAAATAACTGTGTAATTTTAATTAGCTCACCCCTCAGTCTTTTTTCTCCCCCAAGAAAGCGACACTGAGCAGGCCAATTCTTTCCCATACACAGTACCTTCACCATAATTAAATTTTGCAAGGTGTTCACTGAAGCAACACGTAACACAGACAGCTTGGTCACAGAGGAAGGGCTTAAGGAAAAACTTAAAGGAGGAAAATAACGAAGGAGGAGGGGCTAGGAGAGGCAAACAGAAATAAGGAGAGAATTCTACATTAGGGCCTCTGTTTTTGTTCATTCATGGGATGAGGGCATCACTGGCTAGGCCAGTACTTTTTGTCCATCTTTAATTGCCCTGAGGACAGTTAAAAGTAAACTGCATTACTGTGGGTCTGAAGTCATATGTAGTCCAGACCACGTAAGGATGGTAGATTTCCTTCTCTAAAGGAATTAGTGAATCAAATGGGATTTTCCCACAATTGACAATGGTTTCATGATCATCATTAGAACTTTAATTCCAGATTTTTATTTAATTCAAATTCCACCCTCTGCTTTAGCAGGATTCAGACCCGGATCCCTGGAACTTTACCTAGGTCTCTGGACTAACAGTGCAGCGATTATACCACCAGGCTGTTGCCTCCCCATAAAGCTGAAGCCACAGTCACCAATGACGTGTAGATTAAAATTGTGAATGATCAATGGGGCAGAAGGCTAGAGGTGAGTACAGAGCTAGGAAGATGAAAGGCGAAGGTCAGGTACCACTGGAAAACAATGATGAGAATTTTGAAACCAAGATGTTGCTTGTCTAGGAACCAATGTAGCAAAACTTGTCTTGCAAACACAGAGAAGGTGGGTGAGAGGAATGATGTTAAAACACAGGCAGCAAAGTTTTGAATTATATCATGCTTGTAGAGCATTGTATGTAGGAAACCAGCCAGTGGCACATTGGAATAATTATGTCTCGAAGTATCAAAGGCATGGATGAGGGTTTCAGCAATGTATAAGCTGAGGGAAGGTTGGAGTTGTGCGATGTTGCGGAGGTGGAAACAGCTGGTGTTAGAAATGATGTGAATGTATGAAGGAGGTTTATCCCATGATCAGATATAACATGAAGATAGCAGACAGTCTGGTTCAGCCTCAGTCTTTTTGAAACTCACCTGTCCTTCCTGCAATATATTCTGCAACATTGACAGGTGTTCTCCTGTTAGGTCCCGCAGTGACTTCAGCCCATGCCGTTGGCAAATAGCGATTAGGTATAGGTCATCCACCTGCAGTATACAATGGAATTGATGAATACCTTAGATTTCATAACATGTATGTCAGACAATGTTTTAATTATTCATCACCAACAGGTTCTGCATAAAAACAGATCATTGTCCCAGGAATGCAGCAATAATCCTTGGCTTTTTCTCCTTACCACCACTGCAAGCTGACTTCTTCAAAATTTGTGTCTCACCCCCTCCACCTTCAACAGGGAGTACAAGGATCTCCTGAAGTTCTATCACTGATGTTGAGACCTCTCTTCTATATGGGTGGGCCACTCTTTCTCTAATATTCACCCCACTAGCCCTGAAATTGCATCCTTCTCTAGTTTCTCTCCTTTCTTCCCTGACTTCCTGTACAAATTCATTTCTCCATGAGACCAACTTCTTGTTTCTCAACCCCACTCTCACTATCCAGTTGACTAATTAATGTCTTTTGTGACCCCATAAAACCTAATATTATTAATAGTTCCTGCTACTCAGGGATTGTTGCTCTCTACTTGAAACCTTCCATCATCACCCACTCCTCAGAAAACTCCCTTTTAGTCACAGGGGTCTACAGCAGACAAAGGCCCTTCAATCCATTGCACCCATGCCAGTGTCAAGCAACCACCTAACTATTCTAATCTCATTCTTGAGAACTTAGCCCATAGCCTTTTATGCCATGGCATTCCAAGTGCACATCTGAATAATTCTTAAATGTTATAGGGTTTCTGCCTCTACCAACCTTAAACTGACAGAGTTCTAGATGCCCACCACCCTGTGGGTGACATATATTTTTCCTTATAAACCCCTAATCCTCCTGGCCCTTACTTTAAATGTATGCCCCAGTCATTGATTTCCCCGCATTAAGGGGAAAAGTTCTTTCCTGTCCGTCCTGTATATGGCCTTCATAATTTCATACATCTCAATCATAGGTCCCCTCAGTCTCCCTTGTCCATCTTCTCTTCAGCCCAAGCAACATCCTGGTAAATCTCCTCTCAACACCTCTGTCCTATTTCCAATAGCCTATTTCCAAACTCCCTTTCTTCATCAAAGTCCTCAAATGTGTTTTTCCAAGTCTGTGTCCATCTGCTCCCACACTCAGCGAGCCTTTACTGAATTCACAAATGAATTCTATATCACTTGGTAATGGCAAACTATCCATTCTTTTTCTTCAATCTTTAACATGTCCATTTTCTTTCAATCCCAATCCCTAACATCAAGTTGGATGGGATTCACCACACCTGGTTTCATTCCTGTCCACCCAGAGTAAACTGGCAGAGCTCTTCTTCGTGCTTCTACAAATGTGTCTGTGGATTCCTCTGGTTGTAAAGGTTTTCTCCTTTCACAATTCCTAGTTTTCTAGACTGACCAGCAGGCTGATCCCATATCATTGCAGTTAGCCTTCTATTTAACCTTTGTTTCTGAGCTGTTCATCTTCACACTAACATCTCCCAGATCACATGAGCATTTCTTGGGATCTAATAGCTTCATATCATGAAACCAACTAACCCTCTTTCAAAATACTCTGCAGTCCGCTTTGCTTTTAAAGTGACTTTGCACAAAACAAATGTTTTTATTCACTGGATGTGGGCATCACTCTTTAGGCTGGCATTTATTGCCTATTCTCTAATTGCTCAAAGGGCATTTAAGAGTCAACCATATTTCTGTGGGTCTGGAGCTACATGTAAGCAGATTTCCTTTCCTATAGGACATCAGTGAACCAGGTGAGTTTTTACAACGCTCAACAGTAGATATCTAGTCACCATCACGTTAGATTTTAATTCCAAGTGTTTACTAAATTCAAATTCCACCATCTGCCACGTAACACATGTTCCCTAGAACATTAGCTTGGCGTTCTGGATTTTCAATGACATTAGTAATACATCTCCCAACTCCCCAAAAGAAATTATTCCCAGCACATGGGTCATCGCAACAGTATTTTAGAAGGGAGCCAGCAATATCTGGGTCCAGCATAAGATACAAATGTTTTTTCTGTACAAACATTAGTATTTGTAGTTTATATAAAGCTTACTTTAACAGCACTTCCAACTTTGCTGACTCTGTTGTTGGGAACAAGTGCAGTAAAATCGGAGGAACACCTCACAAATTTCTCCAACTCGTACATCATTCCCATGAGGTCTTAAACTAAAGTTACTTCTTTGTTGCTGGTTCAGGGCCTTCCCACGTAAAAGTGGATAGTCATCTTCACAAGAATGATAGTGATTTAGGAAGATGACTCACACCTGCACGGTAACTAGGGCTGGACAATGTATATAGCCTTGCCAGTTCACATATCCCGATGGAACAAACTGACTCCTCATACACAATCCTACCTGTTTCTGATTCCATTTTAAGTCTGGAATCAGGAGAAAACCGTCTTGAGGATCTGGATTTTCATAAATTATACGGTCAGCTTCTGCCTTCTTTTCCAGAATGTTATACACCCACTGAAAGAAAGCACATAAATCAATATGGGAGCGCTCTGGAGACCTGAAAGACATTAACAGAAGCCATTATACTTAAAAACTGAAAGAACTGCGGATGCTGTAAATCAGGAACAAAAACAAAGTTGCTGGAAAAGCTCAGCAGATCTTGCAGCATCTGTGAGGGAAAAACACAGAGTTAACGTTTCCGGTCCGGTGACCCTTCGTTAACTCTGTTTTTTCCTTCACAGATGCTGCCAGACTTGCTGAGCTTTTCCAGCAACTTCTGTTTTTGTTCCATTATACATTAACAAGCTAGGAAAACCCCTGAATGATTAAAAAAGAGTTGAATATTATGACAGGGGTAGGGGAGGGAGGGAACTAGCTTGTTCCTGAATGGATGACTGAAAAACCTTTACTAAACCTCATCTACCTCCTGAGAATAAACCAAATAAATGAAGTTCTATTATTTGAGATCCTTGCTCTTCACATTGTTTTTGAATCCACCTGTGAAAATCACCAAGTAATATACCATCTAAATTAGGACGCCGACCTTTTGTTACTACAATGCAAAATGAGTTGCATGTGCAATGTCTCCTAAGCATGTAGGAGGGAAACACTTAGTGCATCTGCAATTGCTCTTCAATTCATGCACACACAAACAAACCTGTTTTGCACATATCAGTGTTTTAAGGGCTGCCAGCACTTTCAAAACTTAAAGGGTTAAAACTTAAAGGGAACATTAGCTCCTATGGTTCATGGGGTGTTTGGATCACCTGAGCAGTCTTAATAAAGGAAAATTGGAAAGAGTGAAGCACACTCAACAAATGGACTCCAACGCATTTGAGTGGATCTATAACCAGACAGACTCCCAGGTCACGTGTGTACCACTCCTCAGCAGATCTTACTCTATTTGATGCTCCTCCAGTACCAGAAACATAAAACTAGGAGAAACATTTTCTTAAAATTAAATGCAGATGCTGGAGATTTGAAACAAACAGAAACAGAAATTGCTGGAGAAATTCAGGTCTTGCAGCAGCTGTAGAGAGAAAACACAACTTTTTTGAGTTCCACTGCCTTTCTTCAGAAACTTCCTATCCATCTCCCTGCTCCAAAAATCAATTTAATATGGTCCCCAGTTAAGGGATGTATCAGACATTAAACTGATAAGAACAGATGCTGACTGGATCTTAGCCAAAAGATCGGTGTTGTAACTGTGCTATGAGTCTGATTCTAGAATGATTCTGATGGTACTGTGGAAACGGTAATACTTCACTTTTTAAAGTAATTGCACATCGCCAACTATCTTCATCCTCTCTCAGACACAATGATTTAGGTTTAAAATTAGTTTCTTCATTTCCAAAAGTAGAAAATGCATTAGGTGCTTTACAGGCCGGGAAAGTCAGAGCTTCAATCCCTGAACTGCCAAGGCTGTCACTGAGCTTTCTGCAATAATTCTCACTCCTATTCACAATCCAACAACACACCTTTTTGTCTAGAAAATGGGTGTGCATTGACATTTAGTGAATATTGAATCAGGATGGGCAGCCATTCACCTTGAATACAAGAGGATGATGCAAGAGGAGAGATAAGAGTAATTGCCCATGACCTTAAGGCAGCATGATATTGAGTGCATGACCCTAAGGAGCTGTACCAAAACTGAGGTCAACTGAGGGGTTAAAGAGAAAGTGGTTACATTAACACCTGACACAAAATGAAGTTGGCATGGTCATTGAAGGTTACCTTGCACAGCATTGCTGCTGGAGTTCCTCAGGGCAGTAGCTGTGATGAAATCACCTTCAACTGCATTAGATCTTACTCATCATCATAAGATTAGAGAAGAGTTGCTCATCAACAATTTTACAATGTTCAGCTCTATTTACAAGCCCTCTGATAATGGCGTTTCCCACAGCAATCTAAAACAAGCACTGGACAACATCCAGGCTTAAGGTGATAAACAAGCAATGTAAGTATCAGGCAATCATATCCAACAGGAAATAACGTTCTACCTCACCCTTTTTAATGAGGTTCCCGCATAACAACTTCCTTGAACCTTAATTGAACCATGTCAATACTGTGATTAAAGGGCATGAAGTTTCTCCATCAATTAGAAGTCAACACAGTTGTGAGGCAATATTTGTTACTTGCTTGGATGACTAAAACCTATAAAACACTCTCTCAAAAACACTTAACACTACCCAGGACAAATTTCCTAATCAGCAGAGATAGTAGGAACTGTCGATGCTGGAGTCTGAGATAACAAGATGTAGAGCTGGATGAACACAGCAGGCCAGGCAGCATTAGAGGAGCAGGAAAGCTGACGTTTCGGGTCTGGACCCTTCTTCAGAAATGGGGGAGGGGAAGGGGACTCTGAAATTAAGAGAGAGAGGGGGAGGTGATGATGGAAGATGGATAGAGGAGCAGATAGGTGGAGAGAAGACAGACAGGTCAAGGAGGCGGGGATGAAGCCAGTAAATGGGAGTG
>NC_063363.1:31442089-31508580 GCF_021869965.1 Rhincodon typus | reverse complement strand
TTTGGTTTTTATTGCGTGGACGGGGTGTGAGGGATGAGGTGTGGGAGATGTGGGAGATGTGGGAGACACGGTTGAGGGCGTTCTCGACCACCGAGGAGGGGACCCCAATATCCCCGCCTTCCACTGTAACCCTGCCCCTCCCCAATATCCCCGCCCTCCCCGTATCCCCGCCCTCCACTATAACCCTGCCCCTCCCCAATATCCCCGCCCCTCCCCAGGAAACCAGCCCCACCCACAAGCTACGCCCCTCCACCGTAACCCCCGCCACAGGCCACACCCATCACAGTTGACCCCACCTCCTCACCTTGCCGTGAATGAAGATTGTTTTGTCCCGCGCGCTTTCCCGTAGTATTGTCTCCACGCGGAAACACTCCAAGTTGAAGCCACCTCTTTCGGAGCCCGATGCCTCCGGCCCGCTAAAGCCGAGTTTCCGCTTCTTCTCATCGGGCCCCGGCCCCGGCCCCGGCCCCAGCCCCAGCTCGCTCCCATTGTTTGCCATCTTCAAACCCGCAACCGGCCCGCTAATCAACGGGAGCCTTGCCCGCGATGGCGAACGGATGTTTGATTTACTCAACTACAGCCAATCAGCAGGGACTTTATTGGAATGCCAAAGACTAGTCGTTCTAAAGAAAGGGGCAGAGGCACTAACTCCGGATTCTCCCTGCTTGCTGCCCCCTGACGGCTGGAGGATATTACCCAAAGCGCAGCCCTGGTGAGATCTAGCAGGCTTTCCCTGAGTCTGTCAGTTCTCCCTACACATCTGAAAACATAACTAAGTTTATAAAGTGGGCACGCTGCAATGATCGTAACGAGCTCAACCAGATATATATCATGGAATATAAGTTCCCCCATTGAGGCTGTTAACCTGGTACAATCAAGGAGAAACAAAAACAGAAATTACTGGAAAAGCTCAGCATGTCTGAGAGCATCTGCGAAGAGAAATCAAAGTTAACGTTTTGGGTCCAGTGACCCTTCCTCAGAACAGGAAGCCTTGGCTGACAGATATAAACAGGAATGTCAGAGGTTCTGTTCACTCACAGCTAGCTCTGAGGGAGCTGGATCAGTGTCAAGGACTCCCCACGTGTAAATAAACAGTGAGTTGGCCTCTGTGGAGTTATTTAACACATTACTTTTAAAAAAAGAACCCATCTGAGGAGGCTGGTGCAGACAGAAGCTGCCCACATCACTAATTGGATATGAGTACCAGATTCTATATGAACCTTCAATGTAGACTAATTAGAAAGAAGGCCATTCAGGCCCTTGAGCCAGTTCTGCCATTTAATGAAATAATGGCTGAATTATGTAAAAATATATATAATAAAAAAAATCAAGAACCAAACAGTTTCCAATTCAATCCTACAAGACTGATCCCTCATTTAGTAATATCAGGTTGATTGTCTACCTCAACTCCATCCCCCTGCCTAACCTTCTTGACCGAGTATTCACAATTGTCTGGAGGTGCACAGTTCAAACAGATTTTGAATTCTGAGAAAATATCTTGGTGCCACAGTCCTAACTGGTCAGTCAATATTATTGAGATTGTGGTCCTTGGTACTAAATGTCAAGTCTTCTAAGTATCTCATACACTGCAATGAGGTCTCTTGTCATTCCTCTCAACTTGCAACTATTCTGATTAATCTCTCCACATGGCACAATCTTCATGCCAGGAATCGATCCACTGAATGTTGGCTGTACTACGTCTGACACAAGTATGCCCTTGCCTAGACATGGAGGCCAAAACTGCATAGTACTCCAGCTGTGATCTCACAATGACACCTGACAATTATAGCAAAACTTGGTACCCTTTATTCTGAGACTGTACCCTATGGTCCTAGGCACTCCCATGAGGGGAAATATCCTCTCAGTATTTACCCTGTCAAGCCCCTTAAGAATCTTTTATGTTTCAATGAGATCATCTCTCATTCTTCTAAACTCCAGTGAGTAGATTGGCAACCTGTATAGTCTTTGCTCATAAAACAATTCCAGTGAACCTTCTCTGAACTGTCTCCAGAGAAACTGGCTATCCTTAAATAAGGGGACCAAAACTGTTCTCAGTAGGAAATACTGGAAGCAGTTGGATGTCACCTGTGAAACCATATTGTTTTACTTGATGACAGTTGGAGAGTGTTCTCAGGAAAACAGGATGTGCAGAAAAGAGGATATCAGAATCCAAGTCAGCGAAAGCCAAAGTGAAGGTACTTGTATATTTGAAGCAAGTTGATCTGATATTTCATACATAGAACTCAGGTGTGGCAGTGGTAATAGATGCTAGACAGCATCTTCAAAACAAAAAAAAAAAGAGTCCAACACACTTCACAGAAATTTGACACTGACCCAGAGTATGACATATTAGGGACGTGCAAGGGAAAGATGAAAAGGAGCAGAGAAATATACACAAAGATGGTAGGGACGTACTAAGAGAGAGCTTAATGCACAGCTACCAATTGAGCAAAGAAAGAAAAAGGAATGATTAACAGGATAGAATTACTGTGCCATCTTGAATGGTTGTAGGGCTGGAGCTGGTTAGACAGAAAGGGAGCAATGAGATCGTGGAATGATTTGAAACCAAGGATTCTGAATGGGGAAGCAGTGAAGGTCAGTGAATACAGACATTGATGAACAGCAGCTAATCCAATTAAGGAGACAAGAGATTTAGTTGAAGTTAAATTTGCAGATAGTGCACTGACCAAGAAAGTTAGAAAAGTTGAGTGGAAGCAACTAAAGCATGGCTGAGAAGTTTCATAGATGGGCAGATGCAGAGACAGTCATATGGACAAAAGCAGAATTTTTACTCCATTGCAGTGAAATAAATGATCAGTTTCTTTTCCTGGTGCTGGTTGAAAAACGAATGTTAGCTACCTCTTGGCATGTTAATGTTCAGTGTCAGTTGGGTCCTACAGTGGGTTACACAATAAACTTGAACTTCTTAAGTACAAGAATGAAGCTAAAGCTAAACTGGTTGGATGGAGAAGGAAGGAGACAGGCAAGGAAGAGAAATTTAACACAGTCCAAAATAACTCATTTATTTTTCCCAGCAAATGCTGACAGGTGTGCTGTGTACTTTCATTTCCAGGTTTCAGCAAAGCTTGTAATGCAAATTCAGTCCAGCACCAGACCAGAGATCAGATACTTTGGAAGCATTCAATGAAAAAGACAAAAGGTCTACCTTTTTGGCTAACCACCTGAAAGCACAGTGCTGAGATAAATGGGTCATTTTCTAGTTGGCAAGTATTCACGAGTGGGGTGCCACAGGGTTCAGCCTTTGAGCCTCAACTATGTATAATCTATATTAATGACATAAATATAGGGATAGAAAGAACAACATCCAAATTTGCAGATGACACTAAAATGGGTGGAAAAGTACATTGCAGTAAACAAATTAGAAATTTATAAATTGGTTGGATAAGTTCAGTGAATGGGCCAAACTTTGGCAGATGAAGTTTAATTTGGATAAATGTGAAGTTATTCATTTTGGTCAGAGGAGTAGAAAGGCAACTTATTATTGAAAATGGAAGGATTAGGGTGTCCTCATGCAGGAGTATGCAGTTACAGCAGGTAATAAGGAAGGCAAATGGAACTTTGGCATTTACTGGTAAAGGAAGAGAGGAAAATAGGGAAGTGTGCTGCAAACATACAAACCATTAGTAAGACTGCAACTGGAGCACAGCGTACAATTTTTGTCCCCTTACTGGAGGAGGGTTGTAGTTTCACTGGAGGCCGTTTGTGGGAGGTTCACTAGATTGATTCCAGAGATGAAGGATTTGTCTTATGACAAGAGAATGATCAATTTAGGTTTATACTCTCTGGAGTTTAGAAGAATGAGAGGAGATCTAATTGAGGTTTTGAGATGTCTAAGGGGATTGACAAAGTAGATATCGAGAGGATATTTCCCCATGTTGGGCAATCTAGAATGAGAGGACATGGTTTTGGGATAAGTGGGGAGCAGATTTAAAACAGAGATGAGGAGAAATTACATCTCTCGTAGGGCAATAATCTATGAGATTCATTTCCCCAGGGTGTGGTGGATGATAGGACATTGAGTAAATTTGAGGAGGAGATAGACAGATTTTTGTCAAAGGGTCACGGAAAGCAGAGAGGAAAGTGGAGTTGAGGTCGAGATGAGATCAGCCATGAACGTATCAAATAGCAGAGAAGGCTTGACAGGCTGAAGTGCCACTTCTGCTCTCAGCTTTTGTGTCTTGTTTTTCGATTTCTCCCACCCAGGTTTACACACAAGATTAACAATAATGGAGTTGATGGCTAATTTCAATCAAGCTCTATCATTTGGACAACAAGAGGCAAGACAAACCCAACGCTGGAGAGCTGTGGGTCCAAAGTCACCTATTGCTCCCACACGTTACGCACATTGCATACGCTGTTTCAAATCCCTCACATTATCCATCTGAAAATATTACTTTCCGAAATAAGTCCAACCAATCGCCATTTGATCAATACCTCAAAGTGAGGACTGGCACCACTGCCTCAATGAGTTAAGGCAAGTTGGGAGTTTGAGCAAAGAGTCTGTTTAAATAGGGATGACAGCAAGCGATGCTCATGGCAACACCTACAGCACGGCCACCCAATTAAAGCTACATTATAGTCCAAACAATAAAGAAATTCAGCATCACCTCTAGTGTGCCATTGCAGCCTTTGGCCATCTTGGTAAGTGTGTCTGATGGCAAAGACCTCAAACTTAGCACCAAGTTCACAGTTTACAGGGCAGCAATGCTGTTTTCCAATCATTTCCCATCTGTATGTGGAGACATGGACAATGCACAGCAGACACTACAAATCCAGAGAAAAAAATATCACCAGCGATGCCTCGGCAAAATCCTGTAAATCCAATGGCATGATAACATCAATGACCCCTTTCAGGTCAACATTCCTTCCCCCTGGCCCCCCACCCCCACCAATATCTAGGCACTGAGTATAGGATCAGCTACATGGGCAGGCCATATCATCTACATGACTGGCACAAGTCTCCCAAAGCAAGCTCTCTATTCTGAGCTCTGGTCACAGTAAATGGTTACCAGGAGATCAGAACAATTCAAAGACATCCACAAAATCTCCATGAGTAAATGCAACATTCCCACCGACTCGTGGGAATCTCCTGCCCTGGACTGTCCAAACTGGAGAAGTAAAAAAGGTCCCAACCATCTCCAGGAGGCCAAGCTCAGTGTAAGGTATGAGAAAACCCAAGCATCCTTTCAGAATAATCCTACACACCCACCTCTTCAAACACCACTACCCCAAATGTGGCAGGCTGGGCCCATCCAGCATTGGACTGTTTAATCACCTAAGGACCCAGAACTCTGAAGTGGAAAACAGTTATCCCTTGGTCTCAAGCAACTGCCTGCCTAAGAAGTTTTATCCAACAAAGTGTAAGTCAGTGGGTGATGGTTACATAATGTAAATGTGTGCATAAAATCATTCCCCCACTCCTATGATTTCACAGGGCAGTTTTCCAATTATCTAACAAAACAGAAATTGCTGAAAAAAAACTTAGCAGGTCTGGCTGCATCTGTCTACAGAATTCAGAGTTAACATTTTGGGTGTGGTGATCCTTCTTCAGAACTGTTCTCCACAGATGCTGCCAGACCTGCTGAGCTTTCCCAACAATTTCCGTTTTGTTTCGGATTTTCAGCATCTGCAGATCTTTCAGTTTTCCAATCATCAACTTGTTCAGGCATCAGACAGCACAGAAGTAGAATAGTTTACACAGGTGTAATATGGCGGCACACTTCAGAGGCTGTGACTGAGAGCGGGCCAGAGTAAACCTCATTTTGTCCCCAGTCAGTGCTCAAAACAAACAGACATTCTGATCTGACACTGACATTGCTAACAATTGCCTATTCCCATTAAAAAAATTATAAAAAGGGGAAATCTTTGATTCTCTGATCAAAACTCACCACCACATTCTCCCATCCAGATTTGCACCAACTATGAGGTAAAGTCCGTCACAACTCACTGCAAGTTAGCCCGCATCTCCTAGGTTCACCACTGTTAATTATCTGAACTCAATGCTGGTTAGATTTCAAGGGCCAAAATCCAGGAGTAAGCCAAGGACAAGTATCGAACCATGTCAGTTTAATGTCAGTTTTCATCTGACTGTCCTTTGGGGACAGATTTCCATCCCTGGGAAAGTAACAGGGGACAACACTGCCAATACACACACCACACCAATGACAGAGACAGATGCATATACAAGAACAAGAAAAGTTACCTAGACTATTACATAAACAAACAGTTTTCAATGTTGCCCCTAAGTATTGGTTCAGTCAAGAATAACTTCATTTTCAATATCCCATCTCCTCAACAGCAGATTTCAGTCAGCATTGTCCTTTAGTCGCTCAACAATTCCCACTTGAGTTTAGTGTTCCACTGGCAGTATCCATATTGAACTCTGGGTCATCTTGTGCTCTGGGTCTGTAGTCACTCTCCGTCCTACTGAGTTCCTCGAGATCTGGAGGCATAAATAGACACAAATCAGTTTCCATGTTGTGTTCCAGGGTACCATGGCCTGCTGGCTGGGTAGAATTTATGACAGGTAAAATACTACCTGTATTAGGTTGCCGGAACACAATTATAATGCTGCACTTTGAATTCAGATGCCTGGACTCTCTGCACCCAGTTTTATAACTTGCCTTTCGTTCATCACGACAAGGTGCTTCCCAGATGAGTTACAGAGCAATTAGGAGAGTTGACACAAAGCTTGGTTGAAAACTGAAGGTTTTTAAAGGTTGATAGCAGTGGGTAAATGGTTGACTGATAACACTGCTACTGACTGAAACTGGAATGCACCAGGAGACCAGAGTTGAAGGGCATGGACATGTGGCCAGAGGAAAAAAAAACAAGAGCAATTTGGAAATCAATTGCAGTGTGAAAGTCAGCAAAGGCTGGGTTGAAGGGGCTCTCACAGCTGGGCCTGAGGGGTTAGAGATAGAGCTTCTTGTAGCATCACTGGTCAGGACAGCATTTAGAATAATAATCGCAGAATTTTTGCAGTGCAGAAGGAGACCATTTGGCCCATCGTGCCTGCACTAGTTCTTCATATAAGCATCATTACCTACAAGACCAAAAGATACAGGAGCAGAATTAGGCTGTTAGGCTCACTGCTCTGCCATTTGATCATGCTGATATGTTTCTCAACTGTATTTTCCTCCTCCTCCTCTCCATAACCTTCCATCCCTTTGCCAATGAGGAACCTATCTGTATTAAATACACTCAATGGCTCGGCCTCCACAGCCCTCTGCAGCAATAAATTCCAGAGATTAACAACCCTCTGGCTGAAGAAATTCCTTCTTATCTCAGTTCTAAAGGGTCATTCCTTTGCTCTCAGGCCATGTCCTCAAGTCCTAATCTCTCTGAATAGTGGGAGCATTGTCTCCATGTTCACTCTATCTGAGCTTCTCAGTATTGTACAAGTTTCATTGAGGTCCCCCCTCATCCTTCTACACTCTAAATACAGACCCAGAGTCCTCAACCACTCCTCATCTGACAAGCCCTTCATCCCTGGAATTATTACCATAAACTCCCTCCAACGCCAGCACATCCTTCCTTGGATAATGGGTCCACAACTGCTGACAACATTCCAAATGCGGTCTGACCAGTGCCTTATACAGCCTCAGCAGCACATCTCTATTCTTGTATTCCAGAGAATGCCAACATTGCATTCGCCTTCTGCCTACTGCCTACTGAACCTGCACGTTAACATTAAAATGATCCTGAACTAGGGACTCACGAGTCCCTTTGTGCTTCAGGTTTCCAAAGCCCTTCCCTATTCAAAAAATAGTCAATGTCTCTATTCTTTATACCAAAGCGCAGAGTCTCACACTTTCCCACACTGTATTCCAGCTGCCATTTTTTTGCCCACTCTACTAGCTTATCCAAGTCCTTCTGCAGCCTCCCTGCTTCCTCAACATTACCCGTTTCTACATCTGTGTTGTCTGCAAATTTAGTAACCATGCCCTCAGTTCCTTTGTCCAGATCGTTAATGTAAAACGGGAATAATTGTGGTCCCAACACTGACCCCTGTAGACCTCCACTGGTCACAAACTGCCATCCTGAAAAAGATCCTTTATCCCTACTCTCTGCCTTCTGCCAGTCAGGCAGTCCTCTAACCATGCCAGTACCTTGCCCCGAACACCATGGGCTCTTATTTTAATTAGCTGCCTCCTGTGCAGCACTCTTGTCAAAGGCTTCTGGAAATCCAACATAGATTATGTCTATTGGCTCTCCTCTGTCTAACTTTCTCAACACCTCCTCAAAGAATTCTAACAGATTTGTCAGGCATGACCTCCCTTTGACAAAGCTGTGCTGACTCGGCCCTATTTTACCGTGCACTTCCAAGCACTCCACAATCTCATCCTTAATAATGGAGTCTAAAATCTTACCAACAATTAAGGTCAGGCTAACCAGCCTATCATTTCTGATCTTTTGCCTCCCTCCCTTCTTAAACTGTGGTGTTACATTAGCCATTTTCTAGTCCTCTGGGACCCTCCATAACTCCAGTGATTCCTGAGAGATCACCACCAACACCTCCACAATCTCCTACTTTTTCCTCCATACACTCGCGCACTCTTTCTATCCAAATAGTCATCCAATGACCTCTTGAATGCCTTCACTGAATCTGCATCCACCATGTTTCAGGCAGTGCATTTCACTTCTCACATTACTCTTGCTTCTTTTACACATCACTTTGCCTTCTTGTTCTTGTTCTTTTTACCAGCAAAACAGCTTCTTCCTGCACAACAATATGTTGTTTGTTCTGCACACTGATCATCATGAGTCATGGGGAATCCTGGGATCTTCTAAATACACATGCCAACAAGAAGACAATTCCTAACAAAATGCACTAGCTTTTCTGTTCCAGTTAAAATAGGCGCAGAATCTGGCGAATCATCTTAAAATTGTAGTTTCCCATTTTGACATTGTGGTGAATTCACTTTGTCCACAAAGATCTTTTCACAATGGGATGCCAAAGGTTGCACACACTGCTCTGACTGTGGCCTGCTGCTGTTTGTAGCTACTCCTGTCAGATCTGCTGTCATGATATGCCACATTCGTCTGCACTGCTCCCTCCTCGCCCATACACTGTAGCTCAACCGCAACCTTTCTGTTACATTGTCACCCAACTGCGCTTAGGTCAACCACTCTTTCTGCTGCCCTCCACCTTGCTGATTTGGAGCTTGTCATCTCTGATCAAGTGACCACCTATTGTGTCCATGCCAGTCATCAAAGACCTGAAAACACTAATCCCATTTTCCCAGCTCTTGGCCCACAACCCTGGAGTCGATGTCAAAGCTGGTTAATACCTCAATACTACATAAGTGTTACAAGAGTTTGACTCAACCACCCTTTTCAGGCAGTGATTTCCAGACTTCCCACCACCTCTAGCTGAAAAAATTTTCAACTCTCCTCTCAGCCTTTTGTCTCTTACCTTAAATGTATCCTTCCTGGTTAATGACTCCTCTACTGGTGGAAAAGGTGCTGTCCTATCCAGCCTACCCAGATCCCTCAATCTTATACAGCTGTGTCAGGTTCCCTCCCAAACTTTGCTCCTCCAAGGAAACCAACCCCAGCCTATCCAATCTTTCCTCATAGCTCCAACAGCATCTTGATAGCCTGTGCTGCTCACACTCTATTGCAATTATATCCTTTGTATAATGTGGTGAACAGAACTGCATCTAGTACTACAGTTGTGGTAAACCAGCATTTTAATACAGTTCCAGAATAACCTCCCTGCTCTTGTATTCAATGCCTTGGCTAATAATGGCAAGTATCCCATATGCCTTCTTGACCTCCTCATCTACCCTGCCCTGCTACCTTCAAGCATCTGTGGACATGTTCACCAAGGTCCCTGTGATCCATTCTCTACAGGGTCTTACCATTTGCCCCAGCTTTGCCCAGCTGACTAGTCTGTTAATATCCTCCTGTGGCTTTCAGTTATTGTCCTCGATATTTATGACTGTAGATGTATGTGTCACCCATGAACTTCTTGAACATACTACAGGCTATAAGACACAGAAGCAGAATTAGGCCATTCAGCTCATCGGTTATGCTCTGCCTTTCATACTCCTTATATTGAAGCCTAAATCATTGATTTGCATCACGAACGGCAACGGCCCCAGCACCGAGCCTGGTGGAACCCAGTGAAAACAGACTGTTACAGAAATATCCTTCTACCATCACCCGCTGCTTCCTGTCTCTCAGCCAATTTTGGATCCAATGTGCCACTTTGCCTTGATCCCACAGGCTCTTAATTTCTTGACCAGTTGTGACCTTATGAAAAACCTTGCGAAACTTCATGCAGATGATATGCAGGTTATACCCACAGCAACACAATCAAACATGACATTCCCTTAACACATCCATAGTGACTATCCCTGATTAATCAGTGTATTTCCAAGCATTTGTGTCTCAGAATTCCTTATAATGTCTCCACCACTGAATTAGACTGGCTTGTAGTTTCCTGGTCTATCTTTTCTCTTTTTTTTAAAATAATGGGACAACATTAGCAGTTCTCCAGTCCCCTGGCACTTCATCTGTAGCCACAGAAGATTTGAAAATTAATGCCCGGAACTCTGCCTCCCTCAACAGTCTGATGACATTATTCTCGTCCAGGCCTGTGGATTTATCTGCTTTTAAGGTTGCTAAGCTCACTATTACCTCACCCCTGTCTGTTACTTTTGTCTAATATTTCACAGAATTACATCCTTGTGCATCATCCTTTGATACTGTTAAGACTGACGCAAAGTATTTGTTGAGGACTGTGCACACATATTCCAAGTTCACAGACATTATCTTTATGGGCCTTACTATAAACCCCTGATATTATCTTGCCCCTTATATACATGAATACTGTCCTCTGAGTTTTCCTTTATTCTACCCACCAACGCATTCTCATGCAGTTTCTCAGCTTTCCTAATTTCCTTAACATACCCCCAACAACACTTAATACTCCTCTGCCATACTGAACCCTTGGTATCTACAATAAACTTCTCTTTTGCTTTTAATCCAAATGTTTATGCCCCTTGACATCCAAGTTCACCAGCTTTGGTCCCACCCTTTACTAAACACTTCCTTTATTCCCACTTTTAATTCCTCCAACTGCTTTGACAGTTTTATCTGCAAGTAGCTGCTCCCAGTCCACTTGGTCCAGTTGTATTTTATCTTTGTAAAATTATCCTTTCACCAATTTAAAATTTCTATTCCAAGCCCATCCCTATCCTTTTGGCGAGGGGTCGCATTTTGATAGGTCAAACCAGGGCAGGACTTATACAGTCAATGGGAAGTGTTATAAAACAGAGACCTAGGAGTACAGCTTCATAGCTCTTTGAAAGTAGAGTCACAGGTAGACAGGGTGGTGAAGAAGGCTTTCTGCATGCTTGCTTTCATCGTTCAGAGCACTGAGTACAGGAGTTGGGACGTCTTGCTGCAGCTGTACAAGATGTTGGTGAGGCCACATTTGGAATACTGCATGCAGTTCTGGTTGTCCCTACTATAGAAAGGATATTATTGAATGAGAAAAAAAAAAAAAAAAAACAGTCCAGAAAAGATTTACTAGGATGCTAGATGGGCTGGAAGGTTTGAGTTATAAGGAGAGGTTGGACAGGCTGGGACTTTCTCCCCTGGAGCATAGGAGACTGAGGGGCGACCTTATAAAGGTCTATGAAATCTTGAGAAGCATAGGCAAGGTAGACAGGCAACTGCTTTTCCCCGAGGTAGGGGAGTCTAAAACTAGACGGCACAGGTCTAAAGTGAGACGGGAGAGATAAAAAGGGGTCCAGAGGGGCAATATTTTTCAAATATAGGGTGGAGAGTGTCTGGACAGACTGCCAGGAGTTGTGGTTGAGACAAGCACAATTTTGTCATTTAAGAAACATTTGGACAGGTACGTGGATGGGATAGGCATGAAGGGACACGGACCCAACACAGACAAATGGGACTAGACAAACCGTGAAAACTGGGCAGCATGGACAAGTTGGTCCGAATGGCCTGTTTCCATGCTGTAAACCCCTGTGACTCTAATGACTAACTACCCTAAATTTAATTGAGTTATGGTCACTATCTCTGAAATGCTCCACCGATATGCTTTCCACCTGCCTGGTGGCATTTCCAAATATTAGGTCCAGATCTCTCCTCTGTTAGGTTTGCAATATACTGGCTAAAAAGGTTCTCTTGAATGCAACTTAGAAACTTTGTTCCCTCCCTACCTGGCACATTGAAATTCTTCCATATAATATTTGGTTAGTTAAAATCCCCAACTAACTTTCACTTCTTTGAGATTTGATCTTCAAGCTTTCCATGATAAATCTGGGCATATAGTACACATCAAAAAGCAAGTTTGTCCCTTTTGTGTTTTTTTTAAACTTACACCTGTAAGGCCCTATTTGTTGATCCTTCCAACAAATCATCTGTCATCACTGCTATAATTGATTCCTTGATCAATATTGCACTCCCAGTTCTATCCCCTCACCATCTAGTTTGAATACCCTATAACAAAGAATGTTGAGTTGCCAATCTTGCTCATCTTTCAGCCAAGTCTTGATCATAGGTATATCATAAAATGTGATTCCAGAGCAGTATTCCATTGTGAGAGTCTCTTGTCACACAGTTTGTCAGGATGCAAGAGATATGACTGTGTCATACTTGAATCAGGGACAGGGAGTCAGATCAGGTTGAGCAAGGATTTGGAAGCCATGAGATCTCTATGCTGCAAGTGAATTCACATTACATTAATCCACATTATATTTAGACTTTCATTGTGTAATGATTTAACATCTGTGGCCTGGCCAATGGTATAAATATCTAATAGCTAAATAACGTCCAACTCGTCTCAGTTGTACATCATTCAGATTATCCTACAACCATGGGACAAACTGACACCATGTTAACCATTTCTTGCCATGAGCACCCTTCAGCAAGGAACTTTTTTCTTTTGCAAATTACAACTTCTGCCTCAAACGCAAGTGTTTTTATTCATAACATTTAGACATCACTGGATAGATCAGTATTTATTGGCCATCCCTAATTGCCCTTGAGAAGGTGATGGAGTGACAACCAGGATGTTGTTTGATCTTGTACACGCTGCTGTCCTTGTTGTTCTAACAGCCAAAGTTGAGACTTGGAGGTTGCAGTCAAAGAAACTAATACTGGTGCCTTCTAGTTCTGTGGTTATAGCACAGTTTGAAGTACCTTGTATCTGCATTATCCATCCTTGAACTTTCTGAAGACCCAGATTATCTCCCAATCCATTTTTCTTTAATTAATTTTAGGTTCACAATTGTCAGAATAAGTTTTAACCCATAGTATACTCATTGCCACATTTGTTTCAATGCATCAATAATGGCGAGGTCAGGTATCCAAAGGCCTACACAATATCCAGAGTTAGTGATCGATAAAGTACATTTGTTAAACATGGAACAAAACGGGCTTCAGATGTCTCTTAGCCTTTGTTTAATGTCTGAGATCAAGTTAACATTTTTGGAAGCAACTAAAGACAATCCCAAATCTTGCCCCACCTTTGATAATCATCCTAGTATGGATGCATATCTCTCTCATTCTGTCTCAATAGATGCCATCCCACATTTGTCTGCACTAGGTGCGATATACACATAAACCGTTGCTTTAATCCGGACTAAAAACAAACGCAAATGAAGAAAACTATTCAGCTCATCATGCTAGTGGTTCCTTGTTAAAATAGTAATTCAATGAGTCATATTCCCCTGCTCTTTCCCCACCGCCCTGAATCATTTTTCTTTTCTAAGTATTTACACAATTCTATCTCAAAAAGGTTACTATTGAACCTGATCACACCACAATAATCAGGCAATGCATTCCAGGTCATATTGTTAAAAGAAACTTCTTATATCTGTGCCCTGTAGTTATCAACCCTCCTGCAGGTGGAAACAGTTTCACTATGCCGACGTGATTGAAACACATTTAAAAACCTTCATTTTATTGCTTCATGGACCAATCCAGCTTCTCCACCCAGTTTCCTCAGCGTGGCATCATTCTGGGAAATCTCCTCTTGTACCCTCTCCAATGGAGAATAACACTTTTTACTTGCCAACGAGTAACTCAGTGGAACAAAAAGTGAAGGTATATTGAGCTATTTGTGTCTGACAGTACTTACAATGCATTATAGCACACTTGATCTTTTGGAATCCATTCTCTTTGTCCTGCCTGACATCAATACCAAACATAAAGCGAAGTTCCAGTGGGTAATCCTTCCGTTCCAGTTGCTTACGGACTGGAATGATCCGTCCATTGGCCGTGGGCGATTCAGACAGTGCCTGTTGCATCTGGTACCTGCACCATGGGTCTTTAAGAAAGCTGGGTGTGATGACCAACACCCAGCAATGGCTCTCCCTGACAGCTTGGCAAAGCTCGGTGCAGACAGCACCCCCTGGAGTGGCGTCCCTGAGCTGCAGGAAGCAGCGCAGACTGTGAGGATGCAATTCGAGGAAAGACACAAGGTCCTGAACATACATTATATCATCCTCAGTGTGACAGACACACACATCATACTCTTTACTCCATCGGGCGCTGCTGTCAAGTTTCCGTGATGACAGTAGGCTTGTGGGCAGTGAGGGACTGCAGGATCTTGGGTCTTCACAGGGGCTTTTTGTCCTGTCACTTGTCTGGGGGCTGGAGCATGGATTCAGCCTGGAGTTGGGACTGGAGTTCCTGTTCCTCTTGAAGTCTATGAGCCGTCTGAAGAAGCCTGTGAAGTTTTTTTTTTAAAAATAAGACAATAAAGTTAGTTGGTGATTTCCCTTATTCTCCCTATATTTGCTTACCTCCCCATTCCCCAAGTTACAGGTTGTCAAGGCCAGAACTCCTTGCCTCCCAGCCTCACCAGGGAGTCAGACAAGAGCTTAAACTGGGAGTGAGTAATGGCCATTCGACCACTGAGACTGCACGTTGAGCCTGATCTGATTCGCAGCTTCTATACATGTACATACATAAAAGCTCAGAATCAAAGACTGCTGGAGAATTCTGGCTGAATTTGCCCCTCTCCTTCTCAAAACGGTACCAAACGAAATTGTAAAACCTTTATCCTATAGCAACTGGCTCCACATATTCAGACACACGTTCAGTTTTTCTAAATTTGAGAATCAATTCAGGTGGCATATCAGCCTACATTGCTCTGCAAATCATTTGTTTCAATCATTTCCTGCATAGCCTTCTACTTAATATAAGAAGGAATCTTAGTCTAAGGAGGGACCAATCAGTGGCAGCACTTCCCAGATCAGAAGGTTGAGGTTTCAAGACCATCTCCAGAACGTTAGTCCAAAATCTAGGTCAACAGTCCAGCATAGTATTGAGGGAGTGCTGCACTGTCTGAAGTACTGTTTTTCAGTATAATGTTTTTCACATTAGATATGTCTAGTGGACATACAGAATTATTTTGTGAACACAGGTTCTGCTCTGGTCTTCTTGTTAACCAACATTATGAAAGGTGGTGAGCTGGTCACTTTGTTATCTAAGGAATAACATCCATTATGACATTTAAATTACTTAAATGGCTACAGAATGCTTTGCAACATCTTAAGATTGTGAAAGGCACAAGTCTTTGGGTTTGTAACTCTCCTGAGGCCAGCAACTTGCTGCAAAGATTCAGGTGGGGATCCGACCACCTGATAAGGAAAGGCTGCTGTCTAAGGTCTTTCTTAGAAAGTATAACAAGGGTCTACTCAGTTTCCAGATCCGCTCATTGCCTCAAAATGAATGTAAATACTTTCCTGCAAAATAGAGTAGAAAACGCCTTTGTTTTACAACTTGGAGATAGGAAGAACTGCAGATGCTGGAGTGAGAGATAACACAGTGTGGAGCTGGAGGAACACAGCAGGCCAGGCAGCAGAGGAACAGGACAGTCGACATTTCAGGCTTAGACCCTTCATCAGGACTGATGCTGCCTGAGCTGCTGTGTTCCTCCAGCTCCACACTGTATTGACTTTGTTTTGCAACTGCCAGGTAGCTCTGAGGAATATCAAATTCCAATGTATTGTTTCTGTTTTCTCTGCAAAGACTGTACAGAACTGTCTTGGGTCCTTTTGTACATACTTACTATCTGATAAGCTTGGTGTGCAGTGCAGCTCAGCTCACCGTTAGTATTGTTGGATTCTAATGGATGGTTCTATCTATTTGCATATTTTAACAAGATTCACTTACGAGCCATCTGGTGCTGAACAGAGCACTCTCTCTTTGCCACAATGTTAAAACACAGCAGCCATTTTAATCCTCAAGGCAGACTGGGACATTTCCTTTTGAAACTTTAGTTCTGGTCAGCAGAAATCTACTGTCCAAACATGGTTGTGTCTGTAATGAAGAACCACAGCAGCTTTGATTAAAAAATTATCAGTTGACATCTTCACATCAGTCCTCTTGTTTACAGGTTGATTTCCACTGGATGCAAGTCCAGAGTGCAAACCTGGCTTTAACTTGGAGCTAAAACACCAAGAGGCTTCAGGGGGGCTACATGGGAGGAAGAACATCTTTGGCAATGTGTTAGGATATTGATGGGACAGAGTAGAAAGCACCTTTCTTAGGTACCAAATGAGAGCTGTACTAGCACTGGGACTCTGATGTGGTTAGTACAATGGAAAATTTACAATAGATCAAATCGGTGTTGTGTCCCCCCAAGGAACATTTGATGGAATAGTTGAGCAGATTTATAATATACCTAATCCCATGCTAGACCTGCCCTGGGAATATATGTCCCTCCCATCAATCTCAACATTTTGAATACTACGGGACACAAATGGATACTATCAAGCCGTAGATGAGCACCCACATTAGTTGTTTTATGTACAAGAAACTGAATGAGATGTACCAACAAGATGCTTACCTGCAGTCAATGACACAACTGCAATGAAATCCATTGATGTGGCCCAAAAATAACCGATGATGATCGGTCTGGACACCAAATGCACTGGAGTCTCACTTTTGAGTGTAACTTTGTGGTAAGGGACAGTTAGCAACCCTACAGAAAAACTCATGGTGAGTATTGGTTAATAGCTATTTATAACTCTCAGCTACCCAACAAACAGCTGACCAGAAGGCATCTGTTTCTCAACTGTGCTGAGTTGGCTGTCTTGGACGGGGAAAAGTTTCTCAGTTACTGAAACTCTTATAATTTTCAAAATGTATTAATTCGTCCTTAGCTATCTCTGCTTTGAGGATAACAATGTCACCTTATTCAGTCTTTCCAAGTAACTGAAACACCTCAGCTATTAGCATGAAATCACACAACTCAAAAGCAACGTCAGTCAGCACTGGATCTTCGAAAGAGCTATTCAGTTGTTCCACACATTTTTCTATTGCCTTTTACAAAGCCTATACTCTACTGAGTGGTTCAGAATAGGGAGCTATCCACTTCCCACTGGGATACGATCGTCTCTATTTCAACTTTATATACATGTCAAGGTAGCATGCACAATGGGTAATGTCCCTGCCTCTGAGCCAGAGCTCTGGGTTCAAGTCACAGGTCAGGATCTGATGGCCAAATAAATAGATTTTATCAAGTCCCCAAGCTGTTGTGCATCAACTGCAAATCCTTCGAACACCCACCAAAAGCAGGCAGGAGGAGAAGGAGAGATCCTTGGTCAGTTGAGTCACAGAAAGAAATTACAGTCTCTACCATTACTATGCTTAGCTCCAGTCTAAATGGAAAGGTGCATGTTCCACAGTATCTCAGATTCCCCGAGTGAACCACCACAGCTTTCTGATACATCTATGTTGTATCAGAAATATATGTTAGGCAGCTAGAACGGTCAAAATTTGGCTTGGCTCCGAAACCTAGGTGCTGCACTCAGACAATTCACCCTCTTATTGCCCTGCCCTAAGTGCTTGCTACAATGCCAAGAAGGGAATGACAATTTCTGTATTGGAGTTAGCTTACTGCAGGGTCTGAAGCAACAACTAATACAGTGACTGCAGCAAGGCGTAAAGAGGCGTTCAGCTGTACCACTGCCCGAGTCTAACCCCATGTCTGAAGGTCACAAAGGACCTGCACAACTGCCACCAAGTATTTAAGAATTAAGGCAAAATTAAGACATCAGACTCTACTCCTGCTCCTTTCTCACAGAACTCCTCAAGAAAGTACTCAAGTCATCATCGCCATAACTCGTCACTCACATCACTTTTTAAATTCAAAACCTGGCATTTTCAAAACTTTCAGATTTACCTGATATTCTCGTTCCCACTCTTTCAGTGAAAGGCACTGGTTGAACGGTTTGAATTGGATGTTTTAGTCAAATTAAGACATCAGGAGGCTAGAATAGCACCAACCGATTGAGAATGAGCACTGTAATTTTAATTTTTGCAGAAGTGGATGTTCAGCAGCCTCCTCTTTTAAAATGTCACAATTAACGCAAGTGTGAATAAAGGAACTCCACTGTGCCCAGAACATTACAAATCTCACTGAATTACCACACAACGTGGAGTTAAAGTACACTCTGAGCTGCTCAGCACATTCTTCCTGGTTACCCACACTATCAGTGGTTTTGGCAAGTACAGAAAAAGAATCAGGAAGTTCTGTTTGGACACTGTAGCTACCACTATTTACCAAAAAGAAACAGTGATCAAAATCCTGGAGGAACACAGCAGGCCAGGCAGCATCAGAGGAGCAGAAACGTTTTTTCTTTTATTCTTTTCAGTTGCACTACAGAGGTTCCAAGGCTTCAGTAAAATCCAGTTTGATATTTCAATGCCGATCTCAGAGTGCCACACTATCAAAAGGTGCTAACTTTCAGATGAGGCCCTATCTATCTGCTCAGACGTTTTTTAAAAGGTCCTGTGCCACAATTTGAAGTGGGTGAAGAGTGCTTCCTCAGTCAATACGACCAAAATCAAATGAATTGGCCATGTATCTACCTCCTTCACTGATTCTGAACCTCACTGTGACCAAACTGCTGTCACACTTGCCTAGCCAACAAAATGCAGTTCACTGACCCATGAGACACAAATTGTCCCAATGTTGTAAAAAGGCTCTCTAAAACAAACAGAAGTCTAATTTTTTTTTCCTCCTTGGAAATGGTCACCCATTTAACATTGTCACAAGACTTAAAATTAAAGGAACCAATGTCTTATCAGCAGACGACAGGGGGATAGTTTATTGTGGGTGACCTGTCAGATGAACATCTATGGCAAGAGGACGGTGCAGTTATTCAATGTGTCATTACGAGCAGTTGAAATCACTTACTGTAAGCAATCAGCTGCCATCTGCAGTAGCAAGAATTAGAGATTCAGCACAAATACTTTCTGAACAAAAAAATGCAAATAAACTAATAGCTTTAGGAAGAAATATTCAAAAACTAAATATTGAAGTGCTTCTGCTGCATCTGCATATTCCCCTGGGCTTCATATGGATTCAAATGAGTCCACAGCAGAGAGAGAAATGAAATAGCATAATATAAAAATGGAGCACTCTTCAGGCAGTGTCCCTGCCTCTGGGCCAGCAGCCAAGTTCCACCTGCTCCAGAGGTCAGAGTCCTACAGCACAGAGACAGGCCCTTTGGCCCAAACCGGTCCATGCCGATCAAAATGTCTAGCCACGCTAACCCCATTTCCCTGCACTTGGCCCAAATCCTACTAAACCTTTCCTATCCATGTATTCGTCCAAATGCCTTTTAATTGTTGTTAATGTATCTGCCTCAACCACTTCCGCTGGCAGTTTATTCCATATGCGTACCATCCTCTGTGTTAAAAAAAAAGTTGTCCTTCAGGTTCCCATGTATTCTTTCCCCTCTTAAACTGATGCCCTCTAGTCCTAGATTCCTCAACCCTGGGAAAAAGACTGGGTGCATTCACCCCATCCATGCCTCTCATGACCTTATACACTTCTACACTGCGCCCACAGCCTCACTCTAAAGAAAAAGTCTTAACTTGTCCAACCTCTCCCTATAACAGAGTCTCTCGAGTCGTGGCAATATCCTTGTAAATTTCTTCTGCACTCGTTCCAGTTTAATAACATCCTTCAATAGCAAGGTGACCAAAACTGAACACAATACTCCAAGTGCGGCCTCACCGACTTCCTGTACAACTGCAACATAACTTCCCAACTTCTGTACTCAATGCCCTGACTGATGAAGGCCAGTGTGCCAAAAGCCTTCTTCATTGCCCTGTCTACCTGCGACTCCACTTTCAGAGGACCGTGCACCTGAACTCCAAGGGCCCTCTGTTCCACTACACTCCTTAAGGCCCTACCATTCAGCATGAAACTTCTACCTTGATTTGACTTTCCAAAATGCAACACCTCACACTTATCTATATTAAACTCCATTTGCCATTTCTTGGCCCTCTTCCCCAACTGATCAAGATCCTGCAGCAATTTCTGATAACCTTCCTCACTGTCCACGATACTGCCTATTTTAGTGTCATCTGCAAACTTACTAATCAGGTCTTGTATATTCTCATCCAAATCAATGATGTAGATACCAAACAGCAATACGCCCAGCACCGACCCCGAGGCACACAACTAGTCACAGGCCTCCAGTCCAGTAAGCATCCTTCCACTCTTACTCTCTGCTTCCTACCATCAAGCCAGTTGTGTATCCAATTTGTCAGCTCTCTGGATTCCATGTGGTCTACCGCCTCATCAACCTTCGTGGTCACTTCACTAAAGAACTCTTAATAGATTTGAGGCATGATCTCCCACACATGAAGCCATGCTGACTACTCCTAATCAAACTCTCTTTCTAAATACATGTATATCTTATCCCTCAGAATCTTAGGTAACTTACCTACCACAGACGTTAAGCTTACTGGTCTATGCTTCCCAGGTATTTCTTTGCAGTTCTTTTTGAATAAGGGCACAACATTCACTACCCTCCAGTCTTCTGGGATGTCACCGTACCTAACGATGATGCAAATATATCAGCCAGGTCTCCCGCAATTTCTTCTCTAGCATCTTGTACGGTTCTTCCATATATCTGGTCAGGACCAGGAGATTTATCCACCTTCATACATTCTAATACTTCCAAACACCACCTCTACTTGTGATATGGACTGTCCCAAAGATAGCACCACTAGGTTCCCCAAGTCTTCATGTCTTTCTCAATGGTAAACACAGAGGGGACATATTCATGGAGGAACTTGCCCATCTCCTGCAGTTCCACATATACATGTCCACTTTGGTCCTTGAGGGGTCCTACTCTCCTTTAAAATACTTAAAGAATTTCCTTGGATTCATTCTTATCTTCTCAACCAAAGCTATCTCATGTTCCCTTTTCGCCCTCCTGATTTCCTTCTTCAGTAAACTCCTGTATTCGCTATATACCTCTGGGGATTTCCTGAATCTCAGCTCCCTGTACCTGAGCCATACCTCCTTTTTTCTGGTCAAAGCTTCAATATCTTGTCATCCAGGGTTCCCTACTCCTGCCAACCTTGCCCTTCATCCTCACAGAAACATACAGACCTTGAACTCCAGCTATCACACTTTTAAAGGCCTCCTACTTGCTTGAGGTCCCTTTGCCTGCAAACCAACTATTCCAGTCAATCCCTGCAAGCTCCTGTCTAATTCCATCAAAATTTGCTTTGCCCCAGTTTAGGACTTGAACGTGTGGACCAGTTTTGTCCCTCCCCATAACTATTCTAAAATTAACAGAACTCTGATCACTGGTCTCAAAGCACACCTCTACTGTCACCTCAGTTACCTGTCCTGCCCTATTTCCAAGAGTAGATCGAGTTTTGCTCCTTCCTGAGTATGACCCTCTGTAAACTGCTTGAGGAAACTTTCCTGAACACATTTAACAAATTACACCCCATCTAAGCCCATAACACAATGACAGTCTCAGTCTATATTAGGAAAATTAAAATCCTCCACTATGACAACTCTATTGTTCCTGCAAGTCTCTCCAATTTCCCTGCATATTTGTTCCTCTAATTCCCATTGACTATTTGGGGGCCTATAATACAACCCCGATAATGTCACCATCCCCTTCTTATTTCTTAGGTCCACCCACAAAGTCTCACTGGATGATCCCCCAGTTATTTCATCCGAGTACTGCTGTGATACTCTCCTCAAATCAAAAATGCAATTTCCCCTCCTCGCTTTCCTCCACCTCTGTCCCGCCTAAAGCACGTGTAGCCGGGCACATTAAGCTGCCAGTCCTGTCCCTCCCTTAGCCATGTTTCTGTAATGACTATAATATCCCAGTTGCATGTGTCTATCCATACCCAAGTTCATCAGCCTTACCTGTCAGCCCTCTTGCATTGAAATAGATGTAATTTAATCCAAAAGGCATTCCTTACTCTGTCATGTTCCCAGCCTGACTTGTCTCTTCAACTTGCTATTTCTGATTACTGTACCTCCTTCCAGCCTCGCACTTGTTTCCCTGCTGTTTAGGATCCCACCCCCTGCCAATCTCGTTTAAAACCTCCCTTGTAGCACTTGCAAATCTGCCCACTGGAATATTGGTTCCCCCTCCAGTTCAGGTGCAACCTGTCCCTCTTGAACAGGTCACCTCTGCCCCAGAATAGATCCCAACGATTTAGGAATCCGAATCCCTGACCCCTGCACCAATTCTTCAGCCACGCATTCATTGCCACGTCTTCCTGTTCTTACCCTCACTAAAACATGGCACTGGAAGTAATCCTGATATTACCATCTTCAAGGTCCTGGTTTTTAAACTTTTTTCCTAGCTCTCTATAATCGCTCCTCAGGACCTCATCCCTATTTCTACCTATGTCATTTGTGCCAACGTGCACAGTGATTTCTGGCTGCTCACCCTCCCCCTTCAGAACATTCTGCAGCCACTCAGACATCCTGGACCCTGGCACCAGGAAGCCACACACCATCCTGGATTCCTGATTGCAGCCACAGAATCTCTTGTCTGACCCCCTATCTACTGAGTCTCCTTTCACCAAGGTCCCGTTCACCTTTACCCTTTCCCACTGTGCCCCAGAGCCAGTCGTAGTGCCATTGACCTGGCTACTGATGCTTTCCACTGATCGGTCATTCCCCAACCCCTCCAGCAGTATCCAAAACTATATACTTGTTTGAGGGGAATGGCCACAAGGGATTCCTGAACTCTCTGCCTACTCCCTTTGCCCTTCCTGGTGGACACTCAGCTACTCTCTGCCTACGCCTTAGATGTGACCACCTCATCATAACTCTTATCCATGATGTGCTCAGCATCTTGGATGACCTGGAGTACATCCAGCTCCAGCTCCCTAACACAGACTCCAGGAGCTGCAGCTGGGTGCACCTCCTGAGGGTGTAGTCATCAGGCACCATGGAAGTTTCCCTGAGCTCTACATCCTGCAGGAGGAACAAGGCACTGCCCTAACCACCATCTCAAATGCTCTAAGACTAAAGAGGAAAGTTAAAAAGGACTTTACTTGAGTTTATCTGTACATTTTGCTGAGCCGCTGCTCACCGAAGCCTCGCAAGCCAATGCCTTACTTCTCACTCCAACAAATTTTCAATAACACGTCTCTCTCCCCTTTTTTTGTTTGGTTAAAGGAGATGGTGTTTTATAATGTCTCTGAACATGTTCATTGAAATAACAACTTGAAAAAAGGAACTACAATTCATTTGAGAGGTCATACAGGTCACCCAAGTCAAACTGCAGAAGGTAAAATTCCATTCCTGAGAATGAAACTTTCAATTTTTAAAACTTCATTCAGTAGCTAGACAGCATTTATTGCCCATCCCTAATTGCCCCGAAGGGCAGTTAAGAGTCAACCACATTGTTGTGGGTCTGGAATCACATGTAGGCCAAAACAGATAAGGATAACAGTTTAATTAGCAGGACATCAGTGAGCCAAATGGGTCTTTTTTCCTGACAAGTGGCAATGGATTCATGGTCATTGATTCTGAATTCAAATTTCACCATTTGCTGTGGCAAGATTTGAACCTGGATCCCCTAGACATTACCTGGATCTCTGGATTAACAGTCCAGTGATAATACCACTTGGCCTTAAAAATTGGAAGAACTGAAATGTTCTGAACACGTATCATCCAATTCAGCAACGAGATCATAAACCATTATGCGATGGTTACAAAGATTAGCATATATAAAAATAAACAGTGAAACGAGGAAGTTACGAATTATAAAAAGCTGTTGCAGACGTCATATGATTGAAGAGTGCTTTGACTGGCAGACAAGTCTCTCAATATGCTTGAGAAAAATGCTAACTTTTTTAAACCTCAGCTTCAAGAATGGTCATTTGAACAGTATCATCACGGTATTAAGAGACGAGGGATGGAAACCCCCAAGACTGTCGATTTCATGTTTTTAAAAAAGTTTGCTCCGCTCGTCTTACAACACAAGTTTAACACATTTAAAGCATAAGGCAAACATGCACGACTTTACATTTTGGCTCAATCTTTACCAGGAATGCATACAACTTGCTGGCTGATTCGGGCAGGAGTTACAAACTGAAGCAACGGGAGGAAGAGAAACAGTCCCCTGGTACAGGGCGGCCTCAGGAGGCGGGGAGTGGCCGAGGGCTTCCAGGCCGAGCCCGAGAGAGATTGCAGAGACCAGAGTGTAGCGTTGGCAGTCGCTGCTTTCGCCTGCAAAGGGAGCCAGCCTCATCTAGACCCCGCTCAGGCTGAGAAGTGGCCACCAAAAACTTCCTTTACAACTTGGAGCGGGGGGCGGGTGGTGACGCGTGTGGAACCGCCCCGAGCCCATCAACACCGGCTCTAATAACCCGGGGTGGGGAGGAGAGAGACAGGTGGTCAAAACTCACCGAGCGTTGTTCGTTTACGATCACTGGTGAATTACAAACGCTTCGAACTCTCGGAGCCTGGCGGAAAGAAAAAAGCTAGGCTAAAACCATCAAAATCACGAAACCCTCCTGCACCCTACACAGGCAGAACAATCCATGCTGCTTTACCTGCTACTTGCAAATTTCTTTAATCCCTGCCAACCTCAAATCAGGAAAATGCGCCGGCAGACGATAAGGACTGCAGATGCTGGTAGCCAGAGTCCGTAAATGTGAAGCTGGAAAAGACACAGCAGGAGGAGCATAAAGTCAAATGTTTCGGGACGAAACCCTACCACAGGTCGGGAAAGGGGGAAGAGGAGCCCAGATTAAATAGAGGGAGGTGGTGGATGCAGGTAGGAAGTTATTGTGATTGGTCAGTAGGAAGTGTGGAGTAAACAGGTGAGTAGGAAGATGGGCAGGTTATGACAGGTTAGGGAGGCGGGACATGGGATAAGGCTGAAGGTGGAGAGACTTTGAAGCTGAAGTCAATATTGAGGCCATTGGACTGTTGGTTCCCAAGGCAAAATTATTAGGTGTTGTTACTCCAGTTTACGTTTGGCCTCACTCTGACAGTGGAGGAGGCCAAGGATGGACATGTCACCAGGGGGGTGGGAGGGGGAATTAAAGTGGATGGCAACCAGAAGATCAGGTTGGTTGGTGCATGCAGAGTGCAGATGCTCTGCGAACCAGTCCCCAGGTTGTGTTTGGTCTTCCCGATATAGAGAAGGCTACATCGGCACATTCAATACAAACAGCATCATTTGAGATGTTGCCTCAAATAATGGATTTCTTCTTAAGTGTTCATGTTAGAGATGGTTTTAAACTAGTTAGTGTGTGTTGTGGGGTATTGTCACTCACGAAATAGAATCCTGAGAGTGTGGAAGCAGGCCATTCGGCCCATCGAGTCTACACTGACCCCAAACAACATCCCACCCAAACCCCACTCCCCTACCGTATCCCGGTAACCCTGCATTTCCCACGACTAATCCACCTAACCTGTGCATCTTTGGTTGTGGGAGGAAACCAGAGTGGTAGGAGGAAACCCATGCGGACACGGGGAGAATATGCAAATTCCACACAGTCACCAGAGGGTGGAATCAAACCCAGGTCCCTGGCACTGCGAGGCAGCAGTGCTAACTACTGAGCCTCTGTACCACCCCAAGGTGGGGTACATAGGCTTACAAAACAAGTGGATATGGCAGTATTACAGGGCAACTATTTGGATAATGATCCTCAGAGAGGGACAGAGTACATAGAAAAATAGCAGTAAATAGGGTAAAAAGGGGAATAAATGGTAAAAGGGCGAAGTTAATAGCCAAAATAAAGCCAGTTAACTACGGTTGCTGGAAATCTGAAACAAAAACAGAAATTGCTGGAGAAACACAATAGGACGGGCATCTGTGGAGAGAAAAGAAACAGGCTTGCTGTTTCAAAAACAGTGACCCTTAATCAGAACACAAAATTAAAGACTCTTTACTTGAATGTACATGGTGTTTGGAACAAAATAAAACTTCACAAATACAGATTACTGGGTGTAATCTTAAAGCTATTACAGAGACATGGTTACAAGGAGATTGAAGTCAGGAACTAAATATTCAGAGGTATGTAACTTTTTGAAGGGACAAGCAGGAAGGAAAGTATGGTGCGTCGCATTGTTGGTATGGGTGAAATGATCTTGAATTGAAAGATGCACAATCCATTCGGGTGAAGAAAATAAAAGGAGTGACACTGGTAGTGGTCTACAGGCCTCCGAACAGTAGCTATACAGTGAGACAGAGTAAATAAGGACATAATGAAGGCATGTAGCAAAAGCAGCACATTAATCCTGGGTGACTTTCATCTACATGTCAATTGAGATAGATTGGCAGAAGAAGCCATGAGGAAGAATTCAGAATGTATTAGGACAGTTTCCTAGAACATTGTGTTGTGGATCCAACCAGCAATCAGGTCATTTTGGATCTGGCAACGTGTAATCAGGCAGTTTTAATAAAAATCAAGAGTAAAAGATCCTTTCAGAAACTGTGACCATAACATGGAAGAATTTAGCATTCAGTTTGAGAAAGAACAATATTTGTCAGAAACAACTGCTACGTTTAAATATGGGTAATTGTAAAGGAATGACAGCATAGCTGGCTAGAGTGGACTGGGGAAGGAGGTTTGCAGCAAAGATGGTTAAGGAACAATGGTAGACAATTTAGAAAATAGCTCATAGCAAGATATATTCCAGTTAGGAAGGAGGATTCTGGAATGGTTGAACAGGGAAGTTAAAGACAAAGATAATGTCAGATTCTAAGGTGTTGGAGCAGATCTGTAGCTCAGGTTGTGGGTGTTCAGGTTGGTTGGCTCGCCAAGCCAACGAACCTCAACATAATATCAGATTGAAAGAAAAACACATACAATTTGGCAAGATTAGTGATAAGCTTAACTAACAGGAACATTTTAAACACCAAAAGAACCAAAAAAAAGGGAGAAAATAAACTTTGAGGGTAAACTTGTAAGTAATATCAAGACGAACTGCACGAGCAAAAGGAGGAGAGGAAATAAACACAATAACCATCACTAGAAAAAAAAAGTGCTAGGGAAACTGATGAGTCTAATGACCAATATATCTCCTGGACCTGATAGAATACAATCTAGGATAATAAAGGAAGTAGCTACAGAGTTTGTGGATGTACTAGTAGCAATCTTCTAGGAGTTCTTAAATTCTGGAAAAGTTCCAGGTGTTCGGAAAACTGCCAATGTAACACCTTTACTTTCAAAAAAAGTGAAGGAGACAAAAAAAGGTAACCATAAGCCAGTCTGTTGTTGGGATGTTAGACAATGTAGTAGTAGAGCATTTAGAAATGCATGATATGATGATGACATGAGTCAATGTGACTTCATAAAGGGAAAATCATGCATGACAAATTTATGAGAATTTTACAAGGTGGTAGTAAGCAAGATAGATAAAGGGGAACTTGTGGTTATAGTACATTTGGATTTTCGAAGACTTTTAATAAGATGCTACACATTAGGCTACTTAAGAGCCCATGGTGTTGGAGGTAGTATATTAGCATACATAGAGGATTGACTAACTCAGGAGACAGACATTTGGGTTAAGGGGGGCATTTTCAGAATGGCAACCTGTAACTATTGGTGTGCCACAGGGATCAATGCTGGAGCCACAATTATTTACTATGTATGTTAATGCATGGGAAGATGAAAGTGAATGCACTGCAGGAGAGTTTGTGGACATCACAATAATAGGCATGAAGGCAAGTAGTGAAGATGATACAATATACAATGTGATGCTGACAGGTTAAATGAGCGGCACGTGGAATATAATGTGGGGAAATGTGAAGTTTAGCAGGGAGAATAAAACTGATTATTTACGGAGAAAGACTGTAGAAAGCAACAGAACAGAAGGATGTGAGAATCTTGATCCATGAATCACAAAAATCTAGCATCCAAGTTCAGTAGGTAATAAAGGAAGGCGAATGGAATGCAGACCTTTATTTCAAAAGGAATGGAGTCTCAAAGTTGGGAGGTTTGGCTAAAATTGTACAAGGTGCTATGCATACCACAACTGGCCAATTGTGAGCAGTTTTTGGCCCTTCATCCAAGGGGAGGCATATAGACATTAGAGGCAGTCCAGAGAAGGTTAATTAGGCTGGTAGTAAGTACTGAAGGGACCGTCTTAGGAAGACAGCTTGAGTAGATTGAGCCTGTACTCATTGAACTAAAGATTGAGAGGTGACCACATTGAAACATACAAGATTCTCAAAGGACTTAACAAGATAGATGTGGAAAGTTGTTGCCCCTTATGGGAGAGTTTAGGACCAAAGGCATTATTTCAAAGTAACGTGTTGCACATTTAAAACAGATGAGGAGGAATTTCTTCTCTAAGGGTTGTTAACCTGTGGAATTCTCTACCAGAGGACTGTTGAGGCTGGGTCATTAAAAATATTAAAGACTCTGACAGACAGATTTTTAATCTAAAAAGGAATCAAGGGTTGTGCAGAAAATTCAGAAAATAGAGTTGAAGATTATAAGAGCAACCGTGATCTCATTGCATGATGGAGTACACTCAAAGGGCTGAATAGCCTACTTTTACTCCTATGACCTTTTGACATCATGAATAGTAAATCACAGATTTGCAGAACTGCTCCAGTGCAGGAGGCCATTCGGCCCTTTAAGTCTCTGCAGGCTCTCCAAATGAGCACAGGTAGTTTGCCTATAATGCGATAGTTGCATTCTTCTGTGCCCTTGTGCTACTGAAAATCACGTTATAGAAAATAGCTTTATAGGGAAATTGCTATAGAAAATCACAATCTGTACAGCAGAAAGTTCACATTATCCAAATAGCATCCACTATTCTTCAATTGCATTACAGCCAATTCGCGTTAACGCAACATACATTATAGCAAAAATACCTATATTATGATTTGATTTTGTTCTCCTGCCCTTTCCCATAGCCTTGCACATTGTTTCTAGTTAAATGATCACTCAATAACCATTTAACCACCTCATTTGAGCCTGCCTCGATCAGTTTTCCAGGCAGTTTTCTCCAATCTGAATCACTTGTCACGTGAAAAAAATCTTAGCTCCACATCACAACTGCTGCTTTTGCAAATCACTGTTAATCTGTGCATTGAGATCCTTTTACACGTGGGAGCAGTTATACCTTGCCTTTCCATACCCCTCATGTTTTTGAAATCTTTAACATATGTACATGCAGGGACTGGCCAACCCAATGAACACTAAAATTAATACTTTTAGTAGGTGCTGCTTGTAGGAAGAATACTTGTATCTTCATAAATACAGATGGGGTCCTGATTTCATAAGCCTCAGTGCTGCACTGAGAAATGCCCAGTTGTGAGCAAACCCAGGCTCTCAATTCCCGAGTCATAATGGAGTGGTACCAAGCTAAGCCTGGAGTAAAAACCTGTCATGGCATAATTTCAAATACTGGAAGACACCATTCAGCCCATTGGGTACATACTGGCTTGCCATGGTACAATCCAGTCAGTGACACTTCTCCAACCACTGTTGCCCTTCAAATTTACTTTCTTCAAATTCCTATGCAATTTCCTTTTAAAATTTGTCAAATGTACAATAGCAGCTTGAAATGATATTGAATACTGTACTTTAACCAAATAAACTATCGCAAGATATTTCATAGGAGCTGAACATCAATTAATCTTCATAGAGTCATTCAGTACAGAGACGCCCCTTGGTCCATCGAGTCTGCACTGACAATAAAACAACTCACTCCACACTAATCTCACTTTCCAGCACTTGGCCCATTTCTTTGAATGTTATATCATTTCAAATGCTCATCCAAAAACTTCTTAAACGTTGTGAAGTTCCCCACCTCAACTACCCTCCCAGGCAGTGTGTTCCAAATTCCTCCCACCCTCAGTAAAATAAATTTTCCTCAAATTGCCTCTCAACCTGCTGCCTTTCATCTTAAAACTATGCCTGTTATTGGCCCTTGAACCAAGGAGAATAGTTGTTTTCAATGAATTCTGACCATGCTTTTCAATCTCGTACAGCTCAATCAGGTTCCCTCTCAATCTTTTCTGCTGTAAAGAATACAATGTGAACTTAACCAGCCTCTCTTCATAGCTAAATTGATCCAGCCGAGGAAACATCTGGTGAATTTTCTTTGCAACCTCCTCCAGTGCAACCACATCCTTCTTATCATGTGGTGACCAGAACTGTACATAACACTCCAGTTGTGGCCTAAGCAAAGGTTTGTACAGATACAACATAACATCCCTGCACTTATAATCTATGCCATGAATGATAAAGGCAAGTATCCTGTATGCCATCCTAACTACCCTATTAACTAATCTAAGAACATAAAAGACAAATGAGCCTGAACCTATTTTTAGTGAGTGGTTTTTCTCCTTTTCATTATGTGTATCCCTCAAAATGATGGAGATGTAGTTTCAATACTTTAATTGGATAGGTAATTCTCAACATTAATCATCTACCTGAATAAATTTATATCTGATTACATGCATTCCAAGGATGATCCACAGGCCGATGGCCTGGTCACAAGAAACAGTCTAATATATTGGGACTGGTAGGTGGGGGAGGCAACATGGTGAACGACATTCTTCAATGCCACAGTGATATGAATATCACTGAACTAAGACAAGGTGGCAATTGCCTGCAGATAGTTCAGCACTAGATTGGCTTAATTTTCTGGACTAAATAACCAATGAAACCAACAGTAGTGTATCACTTTTCAAAATCAAGCCAACATGTAGACTTAATACATTTATCCAGCTAATTGGCACAACAACTTGCTTTGCATTTATGACACTTATCTGGTACAATATCCAAAAAGCACAACCATACAAGTGACTAAAAATCTCTCTCTTTGGACAAAATTTGAAGTGCTTGCTGATCGGTTCTGGGTCCTCTTTTGTCAGTCATTTATAGAAATGATTTGGATGAGAATATAGAAGGCGTGGTTAGTAAGTTTTCGGAAGACACCAAAATTGGTGGCATAGTAGACACTGAAGAAGGTTTTTCTAATATTACAAAGGGATCTTGATCAAATGGGTCAATGGGCTGAAAAATGGCAGATGGAGTTCAGTCTGGATAAATGTGAGGTTTGCATTTTGGTACAGCAAACAGGAGTATGGCTTGGACAGTGTTGTAGAACAGAGGGACCTAGGGGTGCAGGTACATAATTCTTTGAAGTTTGCATCACATATAGATAGGGTGGTTAAAAAGGCTTTTAGCATGCTTGCTTTCATTGCTCAGTCCTTTTGAGTATACGAGTTGCGAAGTCATGTTGAGGTTGTACAGGACGTTGGTGAGGCCTCTCCTGGAGCACTGTGTCCAGTTCTGTTTGCACAGCCATAGAAAGGATATTATTAAGCTGGAGAGGGTTCAGAAGAGATTTACCAGGTATGGAAGGTTGGAGTTATAAAGAAAATTTGAATAGACTGGGACATTCTTCACTGGAGCGTCGGTGGTTGAGAAATGACCTAATAGAAGTTTATAAAATAATAAAGGGGTATTTGTCTTTTCCCTAGGATGGGGGATTTCAAGACTAGGGGACACATTTTCATATTTTTAAGGTGAGGGGAAAGAGATTTAAAAAAGACATGAAGAGCAATTTTTTTTAAAAAACAGAGGGTGGTTCACATGTGGAATGAACTTTGAGGAAGTGTTGGATGTGGGTACAATTACAATGTTGAAAAGACATTTAGATAAGTACAAGAATAGGAAAGGTTTGGAGGGATATGGGCTAGGAGCAGGCAGGTGGGACTAGTTTAGTTTGGGATTATGTTTGACATGAACTGGTTGGATCAAAGGGTCTGTTTCTGTTCTGTACGACTGAGTCTAAGGGATCCAAAGCTCAATTTGGTAAAAAGCAAATCACTATTTGGAAGAACAACAAATTCCAAAAATACTGAAGGTCAGCACAAGCCAAGAACTCTACAGATATCTAGAATCACTCCATTTCAGATATAAAAAAAACTAATGGCAATGGAGCCAAACCAAAGCAAAAAAATTTGACATTCACCCCAGTCCATAAAAGAAATTTTGTCTTCAAGAAAGTATTATAGCTAACATATCAGAAGTTAGAAATTACGGAGATGGAACAGGGAAAGATCTATTTTCCATTCCAGGAATAGGGACAATTTGGCAACAGAGTCTTTCAAAACCAAGCCTAAATTTCCTTTTATGACTTTCAGACAAACCACAAGATGGTGGGCTTAAGTCTAATTTAAATCTGGGCTGACACACTAATATTGATACTAATAGGGGTGCAGCACTGTTGGCTGTGTTGTTTTCAAGACCCTAGATATTCTCTCAGATTGATGTGTAAAATCCTACTGCATTATCAAAAAAAATGCTTTTGGTAAACCTAATAAACAATTATTCCTCAAACATGTAATAGTATTGCAAACCAAGGATCATACCTGGGACCTGATGGTCTGGATAGGGACTCTGCCCCCTTGTGCTGGAGAACATAGGGCTAAAGTCTTTAGCACAAATACAGAACTCCACTTCCTACTGTTGCAGGATCAGAATATTTTAAAAAATTGACTTTGAATGTTTACTGAACTTTAAAGCATATCTAATAAACTTAATAGCTTTGAAAATAAATTCTGTATTACATATAGACGAGATTTTAAACAACAGTCAATACTGAGATAGACTGCAACAAATCACAAGAAGAAATTTTTAAAAAAACTGGCAGTATGGTTGTATAATTAACAACTGAATTTCAAACACATAAATGCTAAATACTTGATCGAACTTGATCAGAGTACTGTGTACAATTCTGGACATTATATTAAAAAATGAGGCAGTTAGACTGCAAAAAAAATTTAAATAAGGACTGTACAGACACAGTGGGGTGCACCTATCAAGGGTGAACATGCTGGCTGTCTTCGTTTGAAAGGGGAAGGCAGAGAGGTGATTACAAGACATGAAAGGTTTTGAGGTTGTAGATATGCTCACCAAGCCAGTGGCTTTGGTCACAAACGTTTCGTCACCCTGTTAGGTACCATCGTCAGTGCACCTCCGGTGAAACGTCCCACTTGTTATTTATATACTTGGTTTGTTGGGGTGATTGGTATTGCCTCCGGTTTTGTTTCTCAGGTTTTATGAAAGGTTTTGATGTGTAGACACAGACTGAATATTTCTACTTGTGGGAAAGTGCTAAACTAGAAGTCATCGATACAAGACAGTCACCAAGAAAGCCAATTGTGAATTCAGAAAAAAAAATCTTCATCCCGAGATGTGGAAGTGTGGAACTATGACCGTGGAATTGTTTAGACAATAGTACAGACGCATTTAAGGCGAAACTGGAAAAAACAGCTGAGAGAAAAGGTGATATATTGTCACAGTGAAATGAAGTAGGATGGTGGAGGTTTGAGGGGAGAATAAACCCAGGTTTGGGCTTGCGGACTTAATGACTTGCTGCTTTCCATATTCTATTTAATCCTTTGACAAGAAGATGAACACTTGAGGTTTTCTAAGATTCATTTAGAGTCACAGAGATGTACATCACAGAAACAGACCCTTTGATGCAACTTGTTCATGCTGACCAAATCTCCTAAATTAATCTAGTCCCATTTGCCAGCATTTGGCCCATATCCCTCCAAACCCTTCCTATTCATATAGCCATCCAAATGCCTTTTAAAATGTTGTAATTGTACCAGCCTCCACCATTTCCTCCAGCAGCTCATTCCATACACGTACCATCCTCTGCATGTAAAAGTTGCCTCATAGGTCCCTTTTAAATCCTTCCCCTCTCACCTTAAATCTGTGCCCTCTAGTTTTGGACTCCCCTACCTTGAGGGAAAAGGTCTTGACTATTCACCCTATCCATGCCTCTCGTGATTTTATGAACTTCTATAAAGATCACCCCTTAGCCTCTGACGCTCTAGAGAAAATAGCCTCAGCCTATTCAGCTTCTCTTTATAGCTCAAACCCTCCAACCCTGGCAATATCCTTGTAAATCTTTTCTGAACACTTTCAAGTTTCACAACATCCTTCCTATCACAGGGAGACCAGAATTGAATGCAATATTCCAAAAGTGGCCTACCCAATATCCTGTATAACTGCAACATGACCTCCCAACTCCTACACTCAATGCACTGACCAATAAAGGCAAATGTACCAAACATGTTCTTCACTATGATAACAAGGTGTAGAGCTGGATGAACACAGCAGGCCAAGCAGCATCAGAGGAGCAGGAAGGCTGACGTTTCGGGCCTAGACATTTCTTCAGAAATGTTATCTCAGATTCTCCAGCATCTGCAGTTCCTGCTATCTCTGAAACAATGTTCTTCACTATCCTGTCTACCTGCAACTCCACTTTCAAGGAATATGAACCCGCACTCCAAGGTCCCTTTGGCAACATTCCCCAGGACCTCACCATTAAGTGTATAAGTCCTGCCCTGATTTGCCTTTCCAAAATGTAGCACTTGACATTTAACTAAATTAAACTCCGTTTGCCACTCATTGACCCATTGGGCCGTCTGATCAAGGTCCTGTTGTACTCTGATGTAACTGTCTTTGCTGTCCACTAACCACCACCACTTCTGTCTAGAACTGTGATTTCCTCCCTTACCCTGCCACCTATCAACACTCTGAAGGGATTGACAGTCAAGAAATACAATCTTTTTCGATCTATTGATCAGAAGTATTCCTATGCCGAAGAGAAACACAATGAATACAATGCCAATGAATTTTTCTCCTTCTTAGAATATAAATTCACGGAAGCCAAGTTTATTGTCATGGGACATGGGATGCATGGCACTGAAAAGCCATTGCACAGAAATGAATCAAGAAGGTTAAGGTGATACAAATATAGCTTGGGAAATCAGAGTTTTAAGAGGAGAAAGAGTGGTACATTGGGATAAATGAAATTTTGAATTGTTGCACCATTGCAGAATAAATACCTAGGAAAAGTGCTGCAATAGAAATGTTGATTGTAAATGCTGCTACAGGTCTTGATTTTTTAAAAACCAGATACTAGGTCATCACACTGCAATAATTCATCAAAGAACACAGCTCGATCATTTAGTCCACAATCTGCCAAGGATCAGTTGTGAAATGAATTGCAGTAAATTCAAATTCCTTTTAAAAATTCAGTCCAAAAGTATCCAGGATTTGTCATGATTACATTTTGTGAAGTAGAGACGAACTGTGAATCAAAACTAATTTTTTGATATCTTCTAGGATATCTGATCACAAGAGGATTGCAGGATTTCACACTATGTTATTTTCCAGTACTTTGGTTCCTCTGAAGAATCGGATAAAGTCAAATGCACTTAGGTCAAGTGTTTTGAATTTTCCATCAAGAATGAGTTCAGCAATAGATCTGCCCACAGCAGGTGAGTGCTGTAGACCATGCCCACTGAAGCCAGTTGCAAAATACATGTTGGTAACCAATGGATGAGTGCCGATGATCGCATTCTGATCGAAGGTGTTGTAATCGTAGTAACCTGCCCAAGCACTTTTCAACTGAAGACAGAAATACATTAGGTTAAAATAATGGCAACAATTTCCCCATTGCAGAACTCTCTCTAAATACCCATAACTGCCCCAGACACACCCTGAAAATACATAAATATCCTGACAGAGATCCCGTGAGCACACACATCCATAGAGACCCCTTGCTTACACTCAATAATGCCTCAGATTCCGCAGCAAATCTGCACATATGCACCCCACCTCACAGATACCTCTTGTAAATATGCACACGTCGCCCCCGCCTCCTCCCCACCCTCACTCCCACAGATTGTGATTGCATTCTTGCAGGCACTCAGTCACAGAAACTTCCAGCAGGTGAGATTTGGAGAGGTGATCAAAACTTTGATTAAAATATGTTGATTTTAAGGATGGCTTTATAGGAAAAAGCAAAGTTGCAGGTGGGAGCAAATTCCAGACCTTCAGGCCTAGCTGAGTGACGGCACAACTGCCCATGATAGGGTCAAAGGACTGGGAAAGAATTAGAAGCCAGAAAGGGAGACAAACAGAAATAATGACCCAGAATTAGCTGGAGCTGGCATTACATGACTAGAGTTTATTCTTCTCACTCTTCAGTTTGGAATCCAAATGAACATGCCCATCACAGTAGGAAGTTTCAGCTAAAACCAAAATCAATCACTTAGCTCTGCTCACAAAACAGATTTCAGGCCAGAAATGGTCTGAGACTCAAACTGCATTACATACTGAATTAATTGATGTTGGTTGGATAGTAATGTACATGCTTAACCTTTATAAATGCCCTTATGCTCCCCAAGGAGAAATAAATTAACAGCTATAGTGACCATTCCATATTCCCAACCAGTGACTTCGGTTTGCAGAAGGATGAAGCTCAGAAACAACATCCCTCACTGTTAAGCTGACTACTGATTGTGAGTGATCTATGGGCTCCCACAAGAAAAATAGTCAGGCAAGCCAGGGACTAAAGATAGACAGAGTCTTACTTCAGTCACCATGAGGAAACAAGACAATGTTCAGAAACAGCCACATTACACTGTGCCAATATTCATGAAGATATTAAAAATGTTTCACGTAACTTACCTTCAAGGACACAAAAGCAGGCACTCTCTGAGCTAGTGTGGGCCAAACTGAGTCTTGGAAGTATTCATAATCCACCTCCAGATCACTGGTATCTGGTTCGTCCTCCTATAACAGCCAGGAATTGGAGTTATTAATGGCATAGGTGTGTCGATTCCATTTTATTCTGTTTTATTCAGAACAAAACAGACGGACAAATTTCCATTACATCTTTTTTGTGGATGGCCTACTTGGGATGGTGAACATTAGAAATTGAGAACGCACCATCTAACACTTCCAGGCAAGGAACAGTATAGCTCAGCCCAATCAGGCATTCCCAGATCTCAGTGCATTTGGATTAAGACTGGACTAAACTCATGTCACATAGTATTTGGTTCATGGTTGGGACTTTCAGTTCAACTACCTCAAGTAGATTTATATTCTGATGTTCAATGTTAAAGGCCAGAGAATATATTTTCCTGAAAAAGATGATAGAACAGCTTTCAAAGGGAATTGGAAAAATTCTTTGAAAAAACTATTACCAGGCATAATGGACCAAATGCCTCCTTTGCTGTGTCATACTTCCTGCCAGGGAAGATTTGACACATTTGGACGGAGAAAACAGTCAATGAGAATTTAAAAAAAGACAAAATAAGGGACATCTTCATAGGCATCCAAGCATAGAGAGCACACAACCATCCTGGTGACCTTGCCAACCCACACCACAAGCTCCCATATACAAAAAGGAGAAATGAAAATTGCAGCTTACACTGAACTCATTGTGCTTACCTCAGTTGGAGAAAGTCCTCCCAAGTAGTTTCCTCCAAAGCCTTCTCGACGGCAATAAGCTCCCTTGTGGTCAACAATCAACGGGCATTCCAGCCCTGGACCATTTGGACAGTGGAAGACATACACATATCTGACAGAGAATAAGGAAAGAAATTAAATTCAAATGAAGCCTCATTGATTTAACTGACAATGACAACCTGTAATAAGCACAGATTCATATGGTCCTAGCATGGTCCCAGAGTTTGCTCAGCTAACTAGTCTTAACTGAGGTAGTGGTGGAAAAAATACTTCTGGCTGGCAGGGAGATGAAAGCCAGTGATCCTGCTTCTGATTGTTAACATTCTCAGTTGGCACTACTCTCTGGATCACAAAGTTCACTCCAAGACCAGAGTAAAAATCGAGCTGACATTCCAATCCAGTGTTGAGTGAGTGTTACACTGTATGAAGTGCAGTGCTGCGAATAAAATGTTAAACCAATAACCAATTTGTTCACTCAGGTGGAAGCAAAAGATCACTAACTCCTGCCAACAACCCGAGAAAAGCATCTGAAAAGCAAAAGGGACTGCAGTTGCTGGAGGTCGCACAACTGCTCCTGATGCCTTTCCAGTTAGTAAAGTTTTCAAACTTTCCTTTTAGTGTCATAATGCCTTAAAATGAAGATCAAGGTACAAGTCCCTAAGAGTAAGAGGAGAAATGCCTCAAAGGAACAGGAGTGCCAGCAACCGTAACAAACGAATGTATCAGTGTTCAACACTGCAACATGGAATAAACTATAGCTGCCAAAGAACTGTGCCCAAACTAGCCCAAAATTTCTTGTTCAAACCAGCAGGTGGCAGATGTTTGAAATGTTTTGGTCAGTCAGTTGTGAAGTCGCCTCCCAAGTCAGAAAGGCTTTGTGGAACAAGTTCATGTGCAGCCCAGTTAGCTCAGTTCATAGTTAATGGGAGTCTTAACTCTAGGGTCACGGTCTCAAGCTCCACACTGGGGCTGATGATCCATTACTTAATATTCTATTTAAGGAGGTAAAATATTGGACACTATTAAAGGAGCAAAAATCAACATCACAAAAAAAACAGGTTATCTGGTCATCACCACATTGTTGTATGCGCGAGTTTGTTGTGCAAATTAGCAGTTGTATTGCCTGCTGTCAAACAACTACACTTCAAAATTATTTATTTAGCTGTAAAGCACTGAAATATCAGCTGGTTGTGAAAAGGACTTACAAAAATGCAAGTCCCTTTTTTGGACTTTGTGCGAACACAGGATGCAAACAGTTGAGTATCTTTGCTAGTGTGTTCTGCCTTGGCTGATACAAAAAGAACAGACACTTAGGTGAACAAATTAAACCTGCCACAGTAACACAGTCAGTGCCCAAGGGGAGGAAACATACAAAATGTTAAAAAGGTACAGTTTAAATCTTCTACATGAAACTCTGTTAGGTTAATAAATTTGCAAGCATAGGTTCTCAGAATATTCTGTTTCAAATCACTAGTCTAGAATGTTTAAGAAAATCTTTAGCTACCATTTGTTTGAACTGTTCGGAGATCGTTACCAAAAACCTGGTAAAGTATTATGCCTGTCATGGCTGTTCTCATTGCTGTTCTCCCCAAGGTTCCCCTTGTAACCATTCTATAATTAGGGAAGGCAATGGCCTAGGGGTATTATCGAAGAACTGTTAATCCGGAGACCCAGATAATGTTCTGGGGATCCAGGTTCAAATCCTGCCAAGGCGGATGGTGGAAATTCAATAAAAAATATCTGGAATTAAGAATCTAATAATGACCACGAATCAATTGTCAGAAAAATCCATGTGGTTCACTAATGTCCTTTTGGGAGGGCAATTGCCATCTTTACCTGGTCTGACCTACATGTGACTCCAGACCCACAATGTCATTGACTCTGAACTGTCTTCTGGGCAATTAGAGATGGGGCAATGAATGCTGCCCTAGCCAGCAATGCCCTCATCCCATTAATGAATAAAAAAATTCTACCAAAAAGGGAGGCCATTCAGACTTGTGTGTCCCTGCCAGCTCTCTCCAAGAGCAACTCGGCTAGTTTGCTCTTTTCTGGAGTCTACAAATGTTTTCTCTTCAGGTAGTAACCACATTTCGTTGAGAATACCATGACTGAGTCTGCCTCCATCAGACATTGCATTCCAGCTCAAAACTCAACACAACACTCCAGCTGAAGCCAAACCAGGAGCGGTTTATAAAGGCTCACCATAATTTTACTGATTTTGTATAATATATTTCCATTTATAAAACCCTAGGTTAACACCCTTCTGCTCTCTCCTTTACAACTCTATCTTATATTTTATATTGCCCCTCCCTAATCTTCTGACAAATAAGGTAATAAACAAATACTTCTTTACATGGAATTTCATATGTCATTTGTCTGACCATTCTACCAGCATACCTCTATCAGCTTGGGATCTGTCACTATTTTCCCCACAATTCTCAAAACTTTCCATTTTTGTCACTTCAAATTTTGAGATTGCACTCTGCACATTCAAGCACAGATCATTCACATGAACAGGAAAGCACCGGTCCTAATACCAATCCTTGAGAACTCCACTACGTAAATTTTTCAATAGAAAGAATACAACTTTGCTCAGCACTGGTCTTTGCTGTCATTCAACTCCAGTCCACACTGTTTGTTCCCTTGGGCTTCAATTGCAGTACAAAATTACACTGGATCACTTTCCTTTCTGCCTAGTGCTTCAATCAGGAAGTCCCACATGGGAGAAAATTATAGGCAGGAACACATTCAACACTATGCACCCCGACTGCTCCTTCCCAGCAAATCTCAGGTGGTGCCTGCTTTTATTACCTAGACATGTCACGGTAGATCACGTGCGACTTTTCAGTGGAGTGGCTGGTGCACCAGATTATGGCAAATAGAAATTCAACCAATTCTGCAATTCCTTATTCTGGTGAAAAACTCGGCAGAAAAATATAGGGATGTCTTTCGTTCTTACTATAGATTCTGTAGGCCTCAATGTGCAGCCTACCCGGTTCTGTACTTTGCAGAAAGCTGCTTTATTTGCTCACCTTTTTCTGGGCTCTACTGGGAGTTTTATGCCCTCCAAGGTGCCTTCAGGTCCATTACCAATCCCAGCCATCTCTGCCACTTTTCCTGACCATGCTCCAGCCTCATTGACTACGATTGCACATTCCACTGGTTGGTACTCTATGCTATTTGGCATCCGCACCTGTAATGTAGGAGACATAGCAACGGTCACTGAGAGATCTCCAGTAAACATTTATGACAGGAATCTCTTTACTGATATCCACTTGTGTTGGGTTAGCCAACAACTTGCAAATATTGCAAGGACATATTACTCAAGGAACAGAGTGTTCCATCTCTGGTCTCCATTCAATCTTACCTACTAACAGGTGTAAGATCTTCAAAGAACTTGTAAAGTCATCTAGATCAGTTCAAAAATAGATCAACAGGGATGTGTAGATTAGGTGGGTTACAGAGTGATGGATCTGGGTGGGATGACAGATGTCAAGAGTCTATATAATGGTAACACCTATAAGACTACTTAGAGTCCATGGCATTGGGGGAAGCAAATTAAAATAGATAAGAGGATTGGTCAACTCAGATATTAGCATTGTGACAAAGTGAGCATTTTCAGGATGGCAATCTGGAACTATTGTTCTACATCAATGCTAGTGCCACAGTTATTCACTATGCATATGAATGAATTGGACGATGGAAAAGAATGTTAAAAAAAAACAGATAGGGAGGCAAGTGGTAAGAATGACACACAACTAAGTCTACAGAGGTACCTAGACAGGTTAAGTGAGTCTACTTTAAACAAAAATGTTATTAGTCCTAGCCAGATCATAAAACATTTCAAAGTCTCATCAGGGATCATAACAATTTGTGAGCTTATCTGGGATCACAACACCACACCTGACTATGGACTTATGAAACACCCTAACAGAGCTTACAGGGGTACAGGAATAGTCAGACACAGCAGCGCATGCAGGGCCTAGAGGTGGTGGATATTCAGCTGCAGCAGTGCATGAAGTGGGAGGGAGATAGTCAGCCAAAGTAGTGCAAGGAGCTGAGAGAGTCAGCCAAAGGAGCACATGAAGCAAGCGTGGAGGGAGGGAGAAGAGGAGAGATAGTCAGCTGCAGAGTCTTTTTAAATTCTTTTCTGGGATATAAATTATACATTTACTGCCAATCATCAATTGCAGTCAAGAAGTTACTGATGAGCTGCCTTCCTGAATTGCTGATGCTCTTGGAGTGTAGATATACCCAGAGTTATTTCGCAGTTTCAGGATTTTGACCCAGTGATAATGAGTAAACAACAATATAGTTCCAAATCAGATTGGTGTGTGGGATCACGAGAGGCAGGGAGGGCCCCAGTGGACTGGAAAATGGTGAATGTAACCCTTGATTAAGAAGAAAGAGACAGGAACATATAGGCTGGTTAGTCTGACCTTGCTTGTTGGTAAGATTTTACAGTCCATTATTAAGGATGAGATTATGGAGTACTTGGAAGAGCATGGTAAAACAGGGCAGAGCTAGCATGACTTTGTCAAGGGGAGGTCAAACCTGACAAATCTGTTAGAATGAGACTTGGACAGAAACGACTGCAGATGATGGAAGCGAGAGTCAAAAAAAACGTGGAGCTGGATAAACACAGCAGGTCAGACAGCATCTGAGGAGCAAGAAAGTCAACGTTTTGGGTTGGAACCTTTCTTCGGGACTGGGAAGGGGGAGGGAAGCCCAGAAATAGAGGGAGGGGGACAGGGCAGCTGAGAAGGAGATAGGTGTATGCAGATAGGGGGTTATTGTGGTTGGTCTGTTGGAAGGGTGGAGTGGATAGGTGAGTAGGAAGATGGATAGGTTGAGGGTGGAGAGATTTTGAAGATGGTGATGCAGGTAGGGGATTGTGGAGAATTCTTTGAGGAGGTATTGAGCAAGTTCGACAAAGGAATGCCAATGGATCTATGTTGTATTTTCAGAAGGACTCTGACAAGGTGCCACACAAGAAGCTGCTAATCAGGATAAGAATCCAAAGTATTAGTGGCAAGGTACTGGCATGAATAGAGGATTGGCTGATTGGCAGAAGGCAGGGAGCACATATAAGAGTATCTTTTTTAGGTGACAGCTGGTGACTAGTGGAGTTCCGCAGCAGTCAGTGTTACGTCACAACTATTCACGTTATACATTAACAATCTGTACGAAGGAACTTAGCGCATTGTTGCTAGGTTTGTAGATGACACACAGATAGGTGGAGGGACTTTCAATGAAGAGTCAACGGACTCAACATATTAATGCTGCTTTCTCTCCACAGATGCTGCCAGATCAGCTTGGTTTCTGTTCTGGATAACATCCAAGGTTCTGAGGAAGGGTCACCGGACCCGAAACGTTAACTCTGCTTTTTCCTTCACAGATGCTGCCAGACCTACTGAGCTTCTTTGCAACTTTGTTTTTGTTCCGGATTTACAGCATCCGCAGTTCTTTCAGTTTTTATCCAAGGTTCTTGGTTCTATTCTAGTGTAGATTTAGTGTAGCTGTGATGGTAGAGGTGATGGGCCAAACAGCCTCTTCTGAACTGTGTGATTCTATTCAACAGAAACAGTTTCCATGTGGGAGAGTACAGAATAAACAGTTATAACCCTAAAATCAAATCCATACCATTCGGGGTGAGGTCAACAGAGATCGAAGAAAGTTTAATTAACAAGGTACTTTTACAGAGGCAAATAAATATACAAATGGAATGAGATGGAGCTCAGCCATTAGCTAGTAGTGTAAAGGACTCAAGAAACTAAAATAAGGCTGAAATAAGTTACCACTGGTCACGTACATTGACATGGTGAATTCTTTTCAGTGAGACACCTCTGCCATCATCAGTCTTCATCTCTCTGGTTGAACATTGAAAACCTGCCAGAACATAAGTTTTTTTAAAAAAGATCTTATCAAGCAGCCTGGAGATTAGTAATACTGCAATACCACTGCTATGCAAATTGCCCCTCTACGAACCTCCCATCTAATGCAGCAAACTATGCTAGTAGTGTAGACAGAGAGCTCAACACTTCTCACTACTTGGACAGATGTGTTGAACCAGCTGAAAGCTCTGATGTTGAATCAGATTTACATTAACAGTGAGCTGCGAGAAATATTGGCTTACGAGTAAGCACAAGTGCAATTACCAGACACCCTTAAGCTTCTTTGGTAAAATCAAATTTCTCTATTTTTGAAAAATAGATTCATAGTCTTGTTAGAGTCACCTGGGTATCACTCAAAATTATAGAATCCCTACAGTGTGGAAACAGGCCTTTCGGCCCAACAAGTCTACACCGACTCTCAGAGCATCCCCCCAAACCCATTCCCCTACCCCTTCCCTGTAACACACCTAAGATGCACATCCCTGGACACTATGGGCAACACAGCATGGCCAATCCACCTAGCCTGCATATCTTTGGACTGTGGGAGGAAACCAGTGAACCCAGAGGAAACCCATACAGACACGGGAAGAATGTGCAAACTCCACATAGATAGTCGCCCGAAGATAGAATCAAACCCGGGTCCCTGATGCTGTGAGGCGGCAGTGCTAACTACTGTGCCACGCACTCCTTCATTCTTGTTCAGGTGCTAAACCAAATAGTAAAACAATCGGTTGGGATTTTATGTGATGTCATCACCCAATGTATTTTGTTCAGTTTAATGTCACAGTTTACAAGATAGATGAGGATTTGAAGCATTATTTGGTTTGCTTTAGTGGATCGACGCCAAAATAATCTACAACCTTTCCAACATCACCCAACTGGTGCTTCTGAGATGTGTGCCACACAAAGTCAGTATTATGCATGTACCTAGTTGGTTGGAGGATAATAGGGATCAATCAATAGGCACAAGACTGAAGACACATGTACAACAAGCATAGTAGGAAGTTGTGAATGAGTTGGGTTTTAAAACCTGTTCTTGTGATGACTTTTGTGGAACTACTGCAACCACTAGGTCATCATCCAAGTGAACAACAGGCAGAATATGAGCAGGAAGAAATCCCAGCAGCCCATGTAACTTAGATTAGACATCTAAAGAGAATCTTGAATGGTTAGATCTTCAGAAAAATGGAAGAATCACATGTACATCAGGAGGAATTCAGCAAGGAATTTAGTATAATATTTAATACAAGACTTGCAGTGGAAGTCAGTATAACAGGAAGTGAAAATTTAAGTGCAGTACAGGCTAATGCACAGCTTAGGTTATTAGAATTCTACAAGTTATAGCCAATCTTGACATATTGTAAATTTTTGGATAATTCAAGCAAAAAGCAGGTTTTACTATAGGATCAAGGCAAAGAGTTGGATACAGTCTATTTGTCCAGTATGCCAAACATATATATTTATGATATCCAAGCTGTCTGTGCAGCTACTCAACATCAGTGGGGTCAAAGCCATCCAGGTTACAGCTGTGTTGCCATCCAAAAAAACAAATTGTCAGAAACATCTACTGACTGAACTGGACAGCAGACTTAGAGACGCCATCTAGCTATCGACAAGGCTACTGCTCGACTCTATGACCGTGCATATGAAATAAACAAGTATCCTGAAAAGAGTACATCTGTCTATAATTGAGAAGGGCTATCTTATACTCTAATAGGAGATGAGGTATAATATAAAATTCAAAATTTGTAGATCTCAGTTGGAATCCTCATATGGGAGGAGCCTATACTTGTGGAAATGGGATCTCTGGTGCACATATGGGAAAAGTTAATTGGAAACTTTATTTCATGATCTGGCACATTTTGAAATCATGCTGCAGTTTTCTATTTCTTTAAATGTTCCAGGTTTTCTTTCATCCATTATCCTCTTGTTCACTGAGCATGACACTGATTTGAAATTTGCTGTTCTCCAGACTCATCATGAGTTCCCTTTTTTAACTATCAGATTAATTTTTATTTGTATATTAAACTATTCCTGCCTGAAATGAGAGCTCGTATACTTTGCAGACTTGCTGATAAAGTGCTACGGTGTACAAATTAACTTTGTAGCTAGTTAGTTCCTGAAACTGAACTATGGAGTTAATAATACATCCAGAATGAACCTCCCTTCATCATAAGGTCAGAAATAATGATGTTTGTTGATGACTGCACAATGATCAGCACCATTTGTGAATCCTCAGATTCTGAAGCAATCCATGTCCAAATGCAACAAAATCTGGATAATATCCAAACTTGAGCTGAAAAATGGCACATGACATTGTCACCACACAAATGCCAGGGAATGACCATCTCCGATAAGAGACAGACAATCTAACCATCACCCCATGACATTCAATGGAACTACCATCATTGAATCTCCCCCTATCAACAACCACTGACCAGAAACTGACTGGACTTGGCATATACAAACAGTGGCCTTTGACCTGGTCATACCAAGTAACTCTCAAACCTAAACCTTGTCCACCATCTACAAGGCACAAGTCATGAATTTCATGGAATTGTCTCCACTTGCCTGGATAGGTGCAGCTCCAACAACACTCAAGAACTTGATATCATCAAGATGAAAGCAGCCTCCTTGATTGGCATCACATCCACAAACATTCAGTCATCTTACTATCAACAGTCAGCACATTCCAAATATTCAAAAGCTATCATCTGGAGGGACAAGGACAGCAGAAACATCCGACCACCACCACCTGCAAATTCCCCTCCAAGCCTTTCATCTTCCTGACTTGGAAATATACCACCGGTCCTTCACAGTCACTGGGTCAAAATCCTAGAATTCCCTCCTTCTAAATGACATAATGGGTCAACCTAAAGCACACAGACTGCAGCAGTTCAAGAAGGCAGCCCACCACTACCTTCTCAAGGCAAGCAGGGACAGGCAATAAATGCTGACCCAACCAGCAATGACCTCAGGTAAATAAAAGGCTTAACTAAATTTAATTGTAACCTCTCCATGACACTCGTCACCTGATGAGAGCAGCCATACAGATCACAGCATTTTAGAATCATCCCCAGTTAGTACCATCAGCTGATCTCAGCAAAAGTAACAGCTGAGGTGCCACAACTAGCCCCATGACCTGAGGTAGGAAGGAGGGAACTATTATTACGGGACAAAAACAAAGTTGCTGGAAAAGCCCAGCAGGTCTGACAGCATCTGTGAAGGAAAGAGTTAACGTTTTGGGTCCGGTAACCCTTCCTCAGAACTGATGGTGGCTGGGAAAATACCAGTTTTTATGCAGAAAATAGGAGGTGGATGGGGTAGGGAGTAAACAATAGGGTAGAGTCTAAAAAAAAAGAGAGAAAGATAGTTGGACAGACAAAGGGGTTGATAACGATCAGGCTGGGAGGGTGAATAGTTGTTAATGGGGACTATTAGTGACTAACAACAGGTAGTGTAATATCAGGCTATGTAATAACAAGGCCTGGTGTGTGGGGTAGGGGGCTGGGACACGAGAGAGGTTAAGCCCTAAAATTATTGAACTCGATATTGAGTCCAGAGGGCTGCAGGGTCCCCAAGCAGAAAAGGAGGGCGGTTGTTCTTCCAGTTTGCATTGAGCTTCGCTGGAACACTGCAGCAAGCCGAGACAGATGTCGGCCAGGGAACAGGGTGGTGCATTAAAATGGCAGGCAACGGGTAGTTCAGGGTGCTTTTTGCAAACAGAACGTAGATGTTCTCCAAGGCGGTCACCCAGTCTACCCTTTGTTTTCCCAATGTAGAGGAGACCACATAGTGAGCAGCGAATGCAGTAAACTAGATTGTGGGAAGTACAGATGAAGTGTTGCTTCACCTGGATGGCATTTTTGGGCCCTTGGATACTGGGGAGGGAGAAGGTAAACGGGCAGGTGCTGCACCTTTGCCAGTTACAGGGAAAGGTGCTGTAGGGCTGGGGGGTGCGTGTGCATGTGCGTGTGGAGGGAGGGTGGTGTTGGAGGTGAAGGAAGTGTGGACCAGGGTGTCCTGGAGAGAATGGTCCATGCGGAAGGCAGACAAGGGAGGGGAGGGAATATATATGTCTGGTGGTGGCATCTCGCTGGAGGTGGCGGAAATAGCGTCTGATGATTTTCCGCTCATTTTCCACTTGGGGACCCTGCAGCACTCTGGACTCAATATCGAGTTCAATAATTTTAGGACCTAAACTCTCCCACATTCCAGCCCTCTACCCCACACACCAGGCCTTGTTATCACATAGCCTGCTGTTACACTACTTGTTGTTAGTCACCAATAGTCCCCATTAACAACTATTCACCCTGCATATAAGCTGACATTTTCCCAGCCCACCATCAGTTCTGAGGAAAGGTCAACAGACCCGAAACGTTAACTCTGTTTTTTCCTTTACAGATGCTTCCAGACCTGCTGGGCTTTTCCGGCAACTTTGTTTTTGTTCCTGATTTACAGCATCTGCAGTTCTTTCAGTTTTTATTTACTGTTATTATTCAATGAGCACAGTTGAAAGTGAATGTGAATAGATGTCAGATAAGTACAGCAATCACAAGCAAACCAAATTTGAAAAGTGGAGCCAACTAGGGGGGCCAAATGTCCTACTTATGCTCCTGCTTTGTAATAACCTACTAACACACTGTCTCAGTGTAAAATTATGAATTAATGAAGTCTTGGGGACAATTGCCAGTTGAGAAATGCAAAAGATAGCAGGAAATAAACAACTTGAAACCTTCCAGTGAGTTTAGATATATGCACGAGGGTGAGAATCACAGTTGAGTGACTCACCATTCCGAGTGTGGAAACAACTGGTCCTTGATCAATATCAATGAATACTGCACGTAATGGATCATGACAATGCAATGGTTGCTACTGTTCATATTTTTAGTGCAAAAATGCTGAAAAAGTTCAGAAAAATCATGAATCAAGGCCAATAATGGAAACAATCAGCTGTCCTCATGGATATCCAATATTTCACAATGCAACTGACACCAGCACTGCTCCCCTCAACCAAGTCTACAAACAGTCTCAGTCTCAATCATCTAGAAAAGAATTGGGAAAACCATTGGATAATTTTGGCTAACTGAAAACAGTTTGCACATATACAACACCTTTATACAATAAAGCATTGTGGAACAAAATCTGACACAGCCAATGGAGACTTAGGAAGCCAAATGTAAGGAACTCACCCAATTTCTATTCGAACACTTGCAATGAATCTTGTACTCACTACGCACTCCCAATAACTTGTTAAAATGGTCAGTAACAGTGTGCAAAATACAGGCTCCTGATCTCCAATGTAGCTCAGTGCTTACAATAATTTAGAGGCCCCAGTCTGACCTGCTGCGCTTTTCCAGCCTCATACCTATAGACTCTGGCTTTCAGCATCTGCAGGCTTTATTGTCTCCTCTATCTTTAAATTACGAGTAGAGCAGAAATAGTTCCATCTGGAATTTTCTTCACAAGAGTTTGGTTAGTGCTTCTTTTTTGTCAGTAAAAGTTTAGTTCTTTAAAAAGAAGAGATCCTGTTGCACGGCCTTTTCAATTAAAAATGGAGAATTCAAGTTTATTTTTTTAAGTCTCTACACAGATTGTAACATTAGCTCTAATTTAAGGCCATGACTCATTTTGAAGAGAAGTAAAGAAATTCTGCTTGGTGGTCTGGCCAACATCAGTCAACCAACAACATTCAATCATTTATTTGGTTGGTTTTTATCTGATCTTGTTGTGCACGATTTAGTTGACATGTTTAACTACTCATATTTCAAACAATACTTAACTGATTGTGAAGTGTCGTGCAACATCATAGGGTTATGAAAGAAACTATATGAATATGATTACATAAATAACAGACTGAACCAACCCTGGTAGTGGTTTAATGTACCAATGACCTATCTAAATCCATTCTCGAATTCAGACAGTTGAATGCTCTCCAGCCTTTTAAACAGGATCATACCATCAACATGATTGCATTTAAATTGCTCACCTATCACTTCTCCATAACATGGAAACACACCCATTGATATCGCCTTCTTTCGGAAAGCATTCAGCAGCAGCCAGGGGTCAAACCAACCTTCATTCTCCAGACCTGCACCAGAGCACAAGGAGTTTAAGCAATCAACAGGCAAAATCAGGCCATTTATATTAAAATAAAACTGCAGATGCTCGAGATCAAAACAAAAACAGAAATTGCTGGCGAAACTCAGCAGATCTGGCAGCATCTATGGGAACAAAGTAAAGTTGGTGCACTGTATTATTTACTCATATTCTATTGGGAAATGATCCATCACTGTTGGAATTCTGCCCTTGAGCCCAGATGCAATTTTCAAGTATAAATTAAAAAGGTCATTATAATCTATGATGTGTGTCAGATGCATGACAAACTGTTACTCTAAAAAAGGGAATCGTTAACACACAATACTCTTGAGTTAAGATGTTAAAGCGAAATTCAAGATGAAGAGTGATGCTGCAACTTAAAATTGCTTGTGAACGAATTCCTGTAACTCAAAGTTCCTCTGTACATGTTTGAAGAACTGATAGTGAGCAGTATTCACAAGCAAAGAAGTGGAATTGAAATTCCTAATAAAATCTAAAATATGTAATAACAGGGGATTAAATTCCAGACAAGAAATTGACAGGCTGGGTTATGCAAAACATTTTTGTTGGTGGAAGTTAAGGCATCAAGTGTTAAAATTCTGCCCATTACAATGAGTAGAGATCTTCTATTCTGCAAGCCAAACAATCTCATGTTTGAGTGGCCATGTTTTTCTTGTCACCACAACACAAAACGGATCTTTATTTCAGCTCAGTAGCTACTCACAACACCCAGGGCCAAATACTGGCTGATGCAGTGAATGAAAATGTGATGCTCAAGGGCCATACACCTAAGACTGGGTTGTCCTCTGCACCTAACCTGGATATGATCAATTTAACACTGAGCCTGACATCTCTGTTACTCAGTTCTGAGGAAAGCTCAACAGACCTGAAACGTTAACTCTGATTTTTTTCTCCATAGATGCTGCCAGACCTTTGAGATTTTCCAGGAACTTCTGTTTTTGTTCTGTTCCCAGCATGATATCTTCCATAACAAGGCATGGAGCTGGGTGAACACAGCAGGCAAGGCAGCATCAGAGGAGCAGGAAAGCTGACGTTTCGGGTCTGGACCCTTCTTCAGAAATGGGGGAGGGGAAGGGGAGTCTCAAATAAAGAGAGAGAAGGGAGGCGATGGAAGAAGGTGGATAGTGGAGCAGATAAGTGGAGAGAAGACAGACAGGTCAAGGAGGCAGAGACGAGGGGGGCGGGGTGTGCTGGTCTTGGGATGAGGTCGGGGTGGGCAGGTGCTACACCTGCCCCCTCACCTCCATCCCAGGCCCCAAGAAAACCTTCCACATTAAACAGATGTTCACCTGCAAATCTGCTAATGTAGTATATCGTATCCACGGTTCCCAATGTGGCCTCCTCTACATCAGGCAAACCAAGCAGAGGCTTGGAGACCACTTTGTGGAGCACCTACGCTCGGTTCGTGACAAATGACAACACCTCCCAGTCGCGAACCACTTCAACTCCCCCTCCCACTCCTTGGAAGACATGTCCATCCTGGGCCTCCTCCAGTGCCACAACGATGCCACCCGAAGGCTGGAGGAACAGCACCTCATATTCCGCCTGGGAACCCTGCAGCCCAATGGTCTCATTGTGGACTTTACAAGTTTCAAGATCTCCCAACCTCTGACCTCATCCCAAGACCAGCGCCCCCTCTCATCCCCACCTCCTTGACCTGTCCGTCTTTTCTCCCACCTATCCGCTCCTCCCACCTCACTGACCAACCCCCATCCCCACTTCCTACCTGCTAGCCTCATCCCCACCTCCTTGACCTGTCAGTCTTCCCAACCACCTACCCGCCCCTCCCTCCCCACTGACCCAACCCCCATCCCCACTTCCTACCTACACTCATCTTTACTGACTTCATCCCCGCCTCCTTGACCTGTCCGTCTTCTCTCCACCTATCTGCTCCTCTATCCACCTTCTATCATCACCTCGCCCTCTCTCTATTTATTTCAGAGCCCCTTTCCCCTTCCCCATTTCTGAAGAAGGGTCCCGACCCAAAACGTCAGCTTTCCTGCTCCTCTGATGCTGGCTGGCCTGCTGCGTTCATCCAACTCTACACCTTGTTATCTCAGACTCCAGCATCGGCAGTTCCTACTATCTGAGTGATATCTTCCACTTTGGTTAATACACAAGTGTCACTAATTGTTCTAAATGATTCCAGTTTTTTTAAAAACTCAAGATTTTTTTTCATGATACACTCACCAAACGAAGCTATGGCGACTCCATCGGTGTTCATCCATGGGAATTTCTTTTGTAACTGCTGTGGTGTGAGCAGAGTGACTGCTGCTCCTTCAGCCCTAGAGATTAGAAGCACTGCATTAAAATTCTAACTTGAAAATGAGCCAATCTCTTTTCTGTCAATAATTACCATGCAGCCTCCCACCCACCCCCACACAGGTTGATGCCCTCTGCACAATAGATTGTACAAGCAGCTACCAACAAATACTTGCTACTTCTTCTGGAGATTGGCTTTGCTGATTTTTCTTTTCCTGACAATAAGGGAAACATTTAACATTCAATTTGCATTATGCCACAATGGTTCATCTAAGGTTGAAAACCTCAGCAAACAAAATACAGAAAACCTGTGTCCACCTAATCTTGTGACGCACAAGAGTTTCAAAATATGCACTGCACCATCTGTGAAGCTCTCTTCACTAAAACCTCTTTAGAGAAGGGAACAAACCACCAGTTTTCTATTAACGGATCAAGTGAATATAGAACCTGAACCTTCTCACTATCTATTAACTCTTAAGACAGAACAAATTTCTGTTTAATATCGTTTCATTTCAACGCCTTTCAGTTACTGGGGCCTGAGTTCTTCAGTGTTGAGAGATTTGGTTTTTAATAGTTTTGTATTGGTTTGGCTGAGGATACTTGTACATGAAACACAGAAAGCTAGCACATAGGTGCAGCAGGTAATCAGGAAGGATAATGGAATGCTGGCCCTTATTTCAATGGGGTTGGAGTATAAGAGTAGGAAAGTCGTACTGCAACTGTACGAGCTGCTGGCGAGGTCACGTCTAGAATACCATAAACAGTTTTGGTCACCTTAAAAGGAAGAATATTATTTCATTGTAGACAGTTCACAGAAGGCTCATAGGATTATGCCTGATATGAAGAGATTGTCTTATGAGCAAAGGCTAAATTGGTTGGGACTCTACTCACTGGAGTTTAGAAGTATGACAGCTGATCTCATACAGGATGCTTTTTAGGGCAAATGCTGAGAGGATGTTTCCCCTCATGGGAGAATCTAGCACCTGATGGCATAGTCTCAGAATAAAGCAGCATCAATTTAAGTCTGACATGAGGAAGAAATTCTCCTTTCAGAGGACCGAGAGTCTTTGGACGTCCTTGCCACAGAGAGCAGTGGGGGCAGAGTCCTTGTGTATATTTAAGGCTGAGATAGATAAACTCTTATCAGTAAGAAAATCAATGATTACAGGGAAAGGCTGAGATTGATAAACTCTTGATCAGAAGGAGAATCAAGGGTTATGGGAAAGGCCAGGAAAGCGGACGTGACAATGTCAGAACCCAACCACAGCTTTCACACTAATTTTTAGGGAAATTTGTTTAAAGTCCTTTCATTTAATGAAATGATTCAATTTGATTTATTGTCACATGTATTTATTACAAATACAGTGCAGAGTGATGATTAGTGTCTGCAATTTTAGGTGGAAAAACTACTGCCTAGCTCCCATATACAAAGTATAAATGCAATAAGGCTTAGTTTCGTCTGCCGAGAGTCAATAGCTCACTATTATGAATCTTGTAGGCTCATACAAGAATAAATAGTTGGGAGAGACACTTGAAGGTGTTGGAGCACAACAAAAAAAAAATTAAGGTCACACCTTCAAAAGAAAGAGAAATTCCAATGAAAGTCATGTTAAAAAATGTTACTGAAGCCTTGACTTTCAAATATCTCACCTCTGAATTTGATAGTTTTCCTCCAAAATTGCACTCTGCTCCTGTCCAGCCAGAAATAGATAGCCTGAGGGATTGAACTGGATATCCACAGGATCCTCATTCACCACATTTAAGTGCTCCTGTTTGACAGACATGGAATGAGTTTTACCTGAATGGCCAAACTGTTTCCATGCATCCCTTTCATTTATGATAAGGAAATTTACCACTATTAGAAACAATGGGCTCCTCCCCCGATTCAGTGGCTACATTATTAAAGCTCAAAAATGCAATTAAACAGATGTCCACAGTTGCTGGTACACTTTCAAAGAATCATAGAACCCTTACAGTATGGAAACAGGCCATTCGGCCCAACAAGTCCACAGTGCCCCTCCGAAGAGCATCCCACCCAGACCCATTCTCCTACCCCTACACTTCCCACGTCTAACCCACCTAACCTAAACATCCCTGGGCACTATGCACACTATGTCCACCTACCATGCACACCTTTGGACAGTGGGAGGAAACTAGAGCACCTGGAGGAAACCCATGCAGACATGGGAAGAATGTGCAAACTCCACACAGACAGTTGTCCAAGGCTGGAATCGAACCCGGGTTCCTGTTGCTGTGAGGCAGCAGTGCTAACCACCGAACGACCGTGCCGCAATTTGTTTAATTCGGATTTCATAGAATCCTTACAGTGCAGAAAGAAGCTATTCAGCCCATCGAATCTGTACCAACCCACCGGAGCATGCCACCCAGACACAACACCCACCCCATCTCAGTAACCATGCAATTACCATGGCTACTCCACCCAGCCTGCACATCTCTAGACATTACCGACAATTTACCATAGCCAAACCACCTAACCTACATATCTCTAGACTGTGGGAGGAAACCAGAGCACCTGGCAGAAAACCAAGCAGACATAGGGAGAAGATGCAAACTCCACACAGATAGTCACCCAAGACAGGAATCAAACCCGGGTTCTAGGTGCTGTGAGGTAGTGAGTGCTAACTACTGAGTTACTGTGCCACCCTTATTTTCCCCAGATTTGTTCTCCTTAGTATTGCAAATAAGTGACAGAAAACAAAATTAAGTTTTATTAGCACATTAGATGATTTATCCCTGTCTATTGTACAAGCCTATCATTTATCAACATTGAGTGCTTTTACTTCTTGATTGAGTCAATCCTCCTTGAAAGGTAAACTTCTCACTTGAAGAACTGCAAGAATTATTCCCAGTTTACAGAACCTCAGTAACTCAGATAGTTCTCAAAAAGAGAACTGGGTCTATTTACATCAGAGCAGCACAGGCGTGAAGGCAGTCAGAGGGGTTAATAAAATATTGCAAGGACTACATTGTTAGCTTAATGGTGGAGAATTTGAATTTGACAAGTTGGAGGACCAACCAAAATGGATGGAAATGTTCTATTTCTCCTACCCTGTGGATAATACGGCTGATAACATGGTGACTGCTGACTGTCTGCCTTCGACGGAGGTAAGTGAAGCCATTTCTTATTTGGGACAGGGGGTGTATTTTGTGTGGATTTGCAGATATGGCAACATACAACCAAAGTAATCTCCTGGATGAATTTTGAGGAAAGGCATTTTCCAGTGTCCTTTCTCCCTTTAATGTGCTGGTTTCCTTCTCTTTTTACACAACATCGTGCCACCTATAAGCAAGGGTATGTCTCTTGGACCCTCTAGCCTGCTCTGCCATTCAAAATATTATGGCTGATTGATTAGTGCAGTAACCCGCATACTCCCAATAACCTTCTACCCCTTGCTTATTGAGAAGCTGTCTACCTCTGCCTTAAATATATCAAAGATCCTGTCTCCATGCCTTTCAAGGAAGTGAGTTTCAAAGACTCAACACCCTCTGATAAAATTCTCAACTGTCTGAAACGTGTTATCCCTTATTTTTATAGTGACCCCTAGATTCTGTAACAAGAGGAAACATCCTTTTCACATGCACCCTGTCAAGATTCCTCAGGATCTTGTATGTTTCAATCAAGTCGCCTTTATCACATCTAAACTCCAAGCCTGTGTAAATATTTCCTCTTATGATACCTCCTTCATTCCAGGTGTTAGTCTAGAAAAACTTCTCTGAACTGCTGCTAGTTTATATCCTTCCTTAAATAAGGAGACCTATAGTAAACAGTGTAATCCAGATATTATCTCACCAGTGCCCTACATGATTGGACCATGATTGTTTTTTTCTCAATTCACTTTGTAACAAACAACAACATTCAATTGGTTTTCCATATTACCGACTTACCAGTCTTTTGCAATTAATGCTCCAGTACATCCAGATCTCTCTGCAATCTAAACAAAAAGCCAAAAGAACTGTGGATGCTGGAAATTAGAAACAAAAACAGAAATTTTTAGAAAAAACTCAGGAGGTCCAGAAGCATCTATGGAGAGAAAGCAGAGTTAACATTTCAGGTCCAGTTCTGAATAAAGTTCACTGGCCCCAAAATTGTAACTCAGCTTTCTCTCCACAGATGCTGCTGGATCTGCTTAATTTTTCCCAACAATTTCTGTTTTGGTTTTCTCAGTAATCTCTCATTTAGACATGCTTAATTTGTATTCCTGCTGCCAAAATGGGTAATCACACATTTTCCCACATTATACTCAATTTGCCAGTTTTTACACTTACAACGCCAATCTTTCTCTTCATGACCTCCTTACGTCTTCCTCAAAGCTTCAAAGATAAGTAAGTTATCAGCAAACTTAGAAACTATTCCTTCAGTCTTAGTTCAAAATCATTATATAAATTGTAAAAATTTGACGTCCCAGCACTGATCCCTGTGCCACAACATTCATGACATCGTGCCAACCAGAAAGACAGCTATTTATGTTGATTCTTTGTTTCCTAGCCAATCTTTTATCCATGCCAATATGTCACCACCTATGCCACAAGCTTTTAATTTCTGCAATAACATTTGACATGGCACCTGATCAAATGCCTTCTGGAAAACCAAATACTCTATACTAGGTGCATCAGTTCCCGTTTATCCACAACGCATTTCACTTCTTTTTAATTCACTGACAGGATTTGGGTATCACTGATTGAGCTTACATTTATCGCACATCCCTCCATGCTGCTGGTTTTAAGTTGTCTTCTTGAACTGCTGCAGTCACACCCACAATGCAGTTCCTCAAAGCACTCCAATAAAATAGGCAAACATGATTTTGCTTTCAGAAAACCCTGCTGGGTCTGCCTATTAAGACCATAAGACATGAAAATTGGCCATTCAGCCCATCAGGTCAGCTCCCCCATTCAATGAGATCATGGCTGATCTGATAATCCTCAACTCCACGTTTCTGTCTTTTCTGTATAATCCTTGAAAGTGTACTGATTTAAAAATCTGTCTATCTCAGCCTTCAACATAATGACCCAGTCTCAACAGCCCTCTGTGATAAAGAATTCCACAGATTCATAACCCCGAGTAAAGAATTTTCTAATTTCGATTTTAAACGTGCAAACCTTTTCTGAGATTATGTCCTCTGGTCGCAGACTCTCCCACAAGGCAAAGATGCTTTCTGCATCTAACCTGTTAAGTCCTCCAAGAAGCTTGCATGTTTCAATGAGATTACCTCTCATCCTTCTGAGCTCTAATGAGGATAGGCCCAAGCTGCCCAACTTCTCCTAGTTTGGTAATTTTCCATACTTGACATCAGGTTAGTACAGAGAAGGTTCACTGGCTCCAATGCCAGTGTATCTTCCCTTAGATAAAGGAACCCAAAACCGTTCACAGTATTCCAGCTATGGTCTGATTACTGCCTTGTATAGTTTTAGTGAAACCTCCCAGCTTTTATACTCCATTCCCTTCGAAAAAATAGCCAACGTTCCATTTCCCTTCCGTATTACTCACTGAACTTGGATGCTAGTTTTTTGTGATATGTGGAGGACTCCCAAACCACTGTTCTGCAGCTGTTTTTGCCTATTTAAATAATATTCAAAATAATATTTAATATTCAGGCTTATACAAGATTGAAATAATAATGCATCACCCAGTTAGTGCACTCTGGATTGTTATGATGAAACAAATTCATATTTTCACCTAGCTCTCTTGACAATAATTTTAAAATCAATGTCCTACTAGTTGTCAGAGGGAACAGTTTCTCCATATTTTCTTTAATAAAACTGTCACTATTTTGACTACTTCCCGTAATCCTACTATTCCAAGGAATCTCACCAAATACGAGTAAACGCTAAACCTCAGATCTTCAAAACCTTTCTCAAATGCGATACCCAGAATTGTACACAATATGCCACCTGAGGTCTAACCAGTAATTTGTCAAGACTTACCATCACTTTTTTGATTTTATCTCCAATAGCCCCTATTTAACAAGTGTAGAATGAATGAGTGATTTTATTGTTGCATGTATTTTATTGTGAAAAATATAGGAAATTACAGTGAAAAGCTTCCACTGTCACATGATCCAGCATTATTTTGAACAGTTTAAAAATAATTTTAAAATGTGAAAAAGATATAGCTTAAAGAAAGTCCGTGACCCTTCCGCCACCGCTACAGCGTCGCCAACCAATGAAGTCGCTGCTTCTCCGGCGCCATTTTTCATTGCTGGTTCTTCCTTGCTGATATTGCAACTTGCTCTACTGCTTTCAAACATTTGTGAATATGCTCATCTGGATTCTTAGTCCTTGAACTAAGCTGAAAATAGTACCATTTAGATTATTTCAGAGCTAGTAGGAGCTGCAGATGCTGGAGAATCTGAGATAACAAGGTGTAGAGCTGGATGTGTTCATCCAGCTCTACACCATTTAGATTATACTGTTTCTCTATATGTCTCCTCCCAAAGTGTGTCACTTCACATCCGCCAATAATCCCACCAATGCAACAAACTAAATCCTCTCATAATCTGTGACAAACCATCTCACGATTTGCCAGGTGGCTAAGTTTTACTTCATCCACGAACTACAAAAATTTTACTCCTTTTATTCAAGGACAGAGGATTAATGGTCCTAATATTTTCATGTAATCTCATTAAATACTTCCCTCTAATCACAATATCTGTTCACAACTGCTCTGCTTCCAATCATGTAGTCAATTACAACCCAAATTACACTTAATCCCACATGCTTCTATTTTCAGAATACACTTGCCATCAGCATTAATTTGTATCCATACACTTACTATTCTTACATTAACCGTTGTGAAATTGAAAAGATTTCAAATAGAAACCTCAGTGAAGATTGTCTGTGCCTGCTTCTCACATCTGTGACTATACACAAATGACTGATTTCAATTAGTCAAAGCACTGATTAGAGGGTTTCAGCTATAGGGAGAGGCTGAGGCTATTTTTTTTTTTGGAGTATTGGAGGCTGAGAGGTGACCTAATTGAGATTTATAAAATCATGAGCAGCATTGATGGGGTGAATACACGGTCTTTTTCTCAGGGTAGGGGGAGTCCAAAACTAGAGAACATAAAAGCTTAAGATGAGAGGGGAAGAGATTTGAAGGACCTAAGGGGCAACTTTTTCACGTAGAGGGCGGTGCACGTATGAAATGAGCTGCCAGAGACGGAGGAGGCTGGTACAATTAAAAGATTTAAAAGGCATCTGGATGGGTATGTGAATAGGAAAAGGTTAGAGGGATATGTGCCAAATGCTGGGAAATGGGACTAGCTTAATTTACGATTTCTGGTCAGCATGGATGAGTTGGACCAAAGTGTTTGTTTCTGTGCTATGCATCTCTATGACTCCATGACACGACTGTCAGGATGTTGGTTTGCATTGTAATAAGATGAATGGTCTTATGATGTGTTAAGTGCCACTTTGATATAAGCTGCAAATTAATGACACTGTGATAAAAAATTCACTGCAATGTACAGAATGATTCACCTCCAACATAATGATTGTGCTCTAACTTTCCGGACGCATAACTGCAGAAATTAAACTTCCATGTTTAATTTATTTCTTCTCTCATCATTTACTGTTTGTCCTGCAAATTTGTGATTTAATGGAATGCTTTTATGCTGACTGCTCAGAGGAGAAAATACACATTTAAATAACTAATAGATCTGAATACCTAGATGTTTAACAATTTACACTCAATGTCTTTAATGTAATAACATTCCTATGAACCACCTTGGAATGTTTTGTGAAACAAAATTAGACAGAGAACCACATAACAACACATGACAACAAATGGCCAAAATGTCTCATTAAAGAGGTTCCTGTACACAAAGAGGAGGATATCATTGAACTTGCTTTTGAATTTTATCGAGTGGAGACAGCAGTCTTGGAGAATTAAACCTTTCTGTAAGTTTTACACAGAAAACAACTTGCATTTACATGTTTACTGTTGCAGGTGATATTCAGATCCGAGATGGTGGCAGAGTAGGACTTCTCAGCCATAGCTGGCCTGCTCCATCTGTTCTTTTCATTTCTTTTCCTCGTATTTTTTTTCCCCCTTCTTTCTTCTTAGCAATGTCGTGAACTCCCAGCTTCAGCATGGACTCAGACTCCTGGCCTCAGCGTGGCAGTCTCTCAGTCTGGTCTGGCCTCTTTAAAGCAGCAAGAGCATAATCAGACAAAAGTTGATATCAAGTCAAAGAAGGGGATGTTATGTTGTCTTGAACTTTCCCAAGTGGCCTGTCATAACATCTTTAATAATAGCTCTAACGGCTTCACTATGATAGATATTAAACTAACTGGCCTGTAGTTTATTTTCTTCTGTTTTCCTTTGAGAATGGAAGATTTGAACGTAATTCTTTTAATCTCATGGAGTCTTCCCTGAAACTACGGAATTTTGGAAAATTAGAACCAACATATTAAGGTGTCCCACTAGAAAGTTTTTTCAAGACTCTAGAACGAAGTCTTTTGGGACCTATGGATCAAATTAACAGAGCTAGCTCTCTAGCTTTTATTAACATCTTGCCTTTCCAAAATGTTATTTTCCTTTCCATATTCAGGTTCCAATCCATGTCAATCTGCTGCCATGTATCTGTAATGGCTATACTGAGGCTGTTATTTTACTATTTTCCCAAGCTTGAGCCTTAACTATTGATTTACTGTTGCAGGTGATATTCAGATCCAAGATGGTGGCAGAGTAGGACTTCTCAGCCATAGCTGGCCTGCTCCATCTGTTCTTTTCATTTCTTTTCCTCGTGTTTTTTTTCCCCTTCTTTCTTCTTAGCAATGTCGTGAACTCCCAGCTTCAGCATGGACTCAGACTCCTGGCCTCAGCGTGGCAGTCTCTCAGTCTGGTCTGGCCTCAGTGTGCACTTCCAGCACCGAGACGATTCCAAAGTGGTTGGCCTCAAGGTGAAGCCTGACACAATCTGGAGTCAAGCCCCAGTGCCAGAGTGGACTGGGTTGGAGGGACTATTATTCTGAACTTTTCATTCGTTTGTTTTCCTAATTTATTCCTATGATCTGTGAGGCCAACTTTTTATTTCTTTGCTTTCCTACTTTTTAATTCCCCACCCCCAAAGAATTTGTATTTAAGAATCTGTACGTAGGTACCTTTGTACCTAAGATGGCACCATTAGTGGCAACTTGTAAACTTTTCATTGTACTCATTTTAGTACATGCGACAATAAAGCTAATTCTAAATTCTAAGATTCTTCTTAGATTTGTATTTTCTATCCCGATTGATTATCAATTGCAATGTTAATACTTTTCTCTCTCTTGCCTCGTCTCTACTCTTTAATTGACTGCATCTTCCCAAATTTAACCCATTGCAATCACTACTTAGTTTCTGCTTCTCCAAGAAGAGTACATGACTATGGGTGGGTGAGGTGGCAGCAGGTGGAAGAGAATTTGGTTAGAAGGGTCTAACCATATTGTTCCAGCCACTGAGTACAGGGCAGACTTAACAAATCAGTTAGTAATTTTCTACCTGACATTTCCATATGTTTGCATGTATTAATTTTAATCAGGTAAAACTATTGAACATCAGCAGTGATCCTCATCCACTTTTCATTTTGACATGAGCTTAAAATTTTGGAGAGTTAACTACTATCAAAAGGTGCAGATCAATCTTGATGTGGAACAGGATGAAAAAGACATAAGGCAAAAGGACGACATTCTTGCCTCAAACGCAGCTGGTGCCAAACTGTAAACTTAAATACACTCTCATTCCTTGTTGGATTTAGTTCTAAAGCACCAGCCAAAAGCAAGTGCTGTTGTCAAGCTGCAAGGTTTGTGTTGGGTTTACTTTGGGACTGTTACTGTAATGAGCTACTTTGAACTGTGTACTTTTTTTTGCAGTCATTCACTTTGGGATCAAAACACAGACAATATTTTTGGTCATAATTTGTAAGCTTGTGTACTTTTTGCAGTTTATGTACCTGCTACAGTCAAAGAGGTACAGGTTTACCAAGTGTTCAGGACCTCGAACACTGACCAGCTTACTTTCATGTGTAACCAGGAAATCTGCCAGTATAATCAGACCAAGGATGAGATATTGTAGATCATAATTTTAAGGACTTAGTTTCCCACAGGGATTGTATACTGCCTGTGAGTCAGAGTCATACTGACTTGGGACATCCAGCTTCTAACTCTTGTCCGTGCCAAATGATCTGATCTCACAGGAAGCTGTTGAACACAATTTACAACAGGAGTAAATGGGGACAAAATTAGCCAAAGTTCCAGTGGGAAACCTTCAGGCTCACTTCCCGAAGGGTCAAATATCCTTCCAATGTTCACTGCACAGACTTGGAGAAGGTTGTGGATGAGATACAGAAAAGCTGCCAACACCTGTGGAATTGTAGCCTTGAACAAGTCACTAAGTATACAAGAGAAAATAGACGGGCAAAGCAAAGTGTACTGTCTGAGCATTATTTTATGAATGACTTTAAGGCTGGAGGATGTCTGTAGACCTTTAACCCCTTTAAGAAACCATTCAGCAAAGTCAAAAAGTCCAAGCAATAGCCAGCTATATATTATACCCAATCTATTGATACCTGGATATTGCGAAGGAAGTGAGCAGATTCAATGGACAGGTGGATATTTTCTGGCAGAGAGAACTGCTGGCGAATTCCTCCTACAGACAAGACTGTGGAGGCTTTGGTATACTGCATACAAAAGAAAACAAATTAGCAACTGTAGACAGAGACATTCAGTAAAACAATATTGTACATGGCCCAGCAATGCAGAACATCATTGTGCCAATATGTTGGGCTGCGTTAATATATGCTACGTTTTGCTTTCCATATGCTGTTGTATTGTCAGTTTTAGTCTTATCAATAATTGGACAATTCGTACTATTATATAGGAGCATTAAAAACGTGCCAGAATGAAAACCAAACAAAAACAAACTTCCATTTTCTTTACAAGATCTTAGTGACATTATAACTTATTTAAAAGAGTGTAGTACTTGGGCTGTGTTTAACCCCAGCTTTTTGTAAAGTTGAGGCAACAGGATAAAGTCTCCTTACCACTGGTTGGGTTTGGGGCAATTTCAATCAACTTCCTTGTAGGTGCATGCTCAGACCACGAACTGTAATTTGTTAAATCTGTGTGGCCATAAGGATAAAGAACAATACAGCATAGGAACAGGCCCCTGGGCCCTCCAAACCAGCGCTAACACATTTTGCTTATCCATACTAAAACTGTCTTCACTTATAGAATCTGTATCTCTCTATTCCCTTCCTATTCATGTATTCGTCCAAGTACTTCTTGAATGCTGCTATTGTTTCTGTTTCCACCATCTCTTCTGGAAATGCATTCCAGGTGCTCACCATTCTGAAAAACATGCCTCGCACATCTCTTTTAGACATCCCCTCCTGTACCTTGAATCTGTGTCCCGTAGTAATTGACCCTTCCACCCAATAAAAAGCCTCCTACTTTCCACTCTATCCATGCCGTTCACAATCTTATAAAATTCTATTAGGTTGTACCTCAATCTCCTGCATTCCAGTCAAAAAACCCCAGTCTATCCAACCCTTCTCCATAGCTAAAAGCCCCCATATCAGGCAACATCCTGGTAAACCTTTCCTGTACCCTCTCCAAAGCATCCACATCCTTCTGGTAGTGTGGTGACCAGAACTGTACACAATATTCCAAGTGTGGCCGAACTAAAGTTCTATAAAGCTGTAGCATAACTAGTCTATCCTTATACTCAATGCCCCTTCCAATTAAGGCAAGCATGCCATAGGCCTTTTTTACTACCTTTACTACGCTGTCACCTTCAGTGATCTGTTGGACCCGCATACCCAGTTCCCTCTGGATATCAATACCGCTAAGGGTTCTGCCATTCACTGTATAATTTCCACATGTACGTGACCTTCCAAAATGCATCACCTCACATTTGTCCGGATTAAACGCCATCTGCCATCTTTCTGCCCATGCCTTCAAATTTTCTACATCCTGCTGTATCCTCTGACAATTCTCCTCAATATCCGCAACTCCACCAATCTTTGTATCATCCGCAAACATACTAATTAGACCAGCTATGTTTTCCCCCAAATCATTTATGTAGACCATGAACAGCAGGGGTCCCCGCACTGATCCCTGTGGAAAACCATTCATCACAACTCTCCAATCTGAAAAGTATTCTTCCACCAGTAGCCTCTGTTTCCTATAACTAAGCCAGTTTTGTATCCATCTTGCCAGCTCACCCCTGATAGCATGTGGCTTCACCTTTTGTACCAGTCCACCATGAGGGCCTTCGATAAAGGCTTTACTAAAGTCCACATAGACAACATCAACTGCTTTTTCCTCAATTGTCTTCGTCACCTCCTCAAAAATCTCAATCAGGTTAGTGAGGCACGACCTCTCCTACACAAAACCATGCTGTCTATTGCTAATTAAGTTCATTTGCTTCTAAATGCTTATAGATCTTGTCCTTAAGAATCTTTTCCAATAATTTCCCTACCACCGATGTAAGGTTCACAGGCCTGTAATTTCCTGGATTATCCATGCTACTCTTCTTAAACAATGGGACAACATTGGCAATTCTCAAATCCTCTGGGACATCACCTGTGGCCATAGAGGATACAATGATGTCTGTCAATGCTCCGGCAATTTGTTCTCTTGCCTCCCTCAATATCCTGGGATAGATCCCATCAGGACACAGGGACTTATCTACCTTAATACTTTTTCTTTTTAATAGCAACTTGGCTTAGAAAATCGACACTCCCTTCCCAGAGATTAACCTCCACCAGTTTCTTCTCCTTGGTGAATACCGACACAAGTATTCGTTTAGGACTTCACCTACCTCTTCTGACTCCACACAGATTCCTTCCTTCGTCCTCGAGTAGGCCAACCCTTTCCCTGGCTATTTTCAAACGTTTTATGCACATATAAAAAGCCTTAGGATTCTCCTTAATCCTACTTGCTAACAACTTTTAATGGCCTCTTTTAGCCTTTCTAATTCATTGCACAAGTTCTTTCTTTCTTTCCTTATATACTTCAAGGGCTTCATCAGTTCCCGTCCTCTTAGACGTTACATGTGCTTCCTTTTTCTTTCTGACCAAGGTCATTACATCCCTGGTCATCCAAGGTTCACGTAACTTGCCATATCTATCTTTCATTCTCGCAGCCATTCGAAATACTCCTACATGTAGGATGTGGATTTACCCTCAAACAGCTACCTCCAATCAAAATTCTCCAGTCTTGCCTAATATTGTTCTGTTCGCCGTCCCTCCCTTTTAACACGTTCACCCAAGGACTGCTGTTATCCCGATCCATGAGTATTTTAAAACTCACTGTATTATGGTCACTACTCTCTAAATGCTCCCCCACTGAAAATTCACTCACCTAGCCAGGCTCATTTCCCAAAACCAGGTCCAGTATAACCCCTTTCCTGGTTGGGCTGTTTACATATTGTGTCAAGAATCCCTCCTGAATGGTCCTTACAAATTCTGCCTATCCAAGTCCCTAGCACATAGTGAGTCTCAGTCAATTTAGGGGAAGTTAAAATCACCCACCACAACAACCCTGCTGTTTTTACACCTTTCCAAAATCCGTCTACATATTCTCTCCTCCATCGCCCGCTAGCTGTTGGGAGGCCTGTAGTATATCCCCAGCATTGTGATTTCACTTTTCCTGTTCCAGAGTTCTACCCATATTTCCTCGCTCCATGAGTCCTCTGATGTATGCTCCCTCAGTACAGCTGTGGCCAGGGTTGTAAAGTCCAGCATTCAGAGTGGGATGTGGACACATATACATCATTGTTTGCATCATGCTCTCCTGAAAATTGCAGTTCTGCAAAATAAGGCAGATTCTAGAGCCCAAGATAGATCATCCTGAGCTACTCCTAGACACTCTGCAGGGATCAGACAGCATTTGAATTACTCACATACATTCTCAGTTACAAATGACACAAAGCAAGTTATTGCCAAAGAAAAGATGAGAGAAAGCAGTATTGTCAAGAGAAAAAATTTGAAATTATGTTTCCAGTAGGGAAGATAGCCAACCTACAAAAAAAATACTTTGAGCTTCCAACATGCACATCTGTAGTCACTCCAAAGTTGGAAAGTTCCTCAAAAATGAGAAGGAATAATTCTCAGTCACTTTCCCTCAACTGAACATTCATCATTTTTGCATTTCAAGTGTTCAACCTATCATACTCAGGGAGCTCATGGTGCTTATCCCCCAATGAAAACCAGTTATTGTGAAATAACGTTTCATGTTCTAGCAATACGTTTTTCAAACCAAAGGCATAACTGCCGGTTTGGTGCAATTTCAATCAAATAAACAAGAGTACCATTCTGTCAATGATCCCTCCTTGTTTTTTGCACTAAAGAAAATAAATCAAAGATGGATGTTTGCACGTGTAAACAGTTCCTTTGATTAGATAAGTTATAAATGGTGCAAAGCCTAAATAGAAACAGAAAATGCTGGAAAGAGAACAGTAGAAAAAAGGAATATTAGACTTAAAATGTTAAAATCAGTTTCTCTCTCCACAGAAACCAGAAGATGCTAAGTTTCTACATGCAGCACTTTACTTTTGTACAGTTTGAGTTCCCACCCAAACACAAGAGATAGTAGGAACTGCAGATGCTGGAGAATCTGAGATAACAAGGTGTGGAGCTGGATGAACACAGCAGG
>NC_063363.1:31412718-31441689 GCF_021869965.1 Rhincodon typus | reverse complement strand
AGGCCCGAAACGTCAGCCTTCCTGCTCCTCTGATGCTGCTTGGCCTGCTGTGTTCATCCAGCTCCACACCTTGTTTTCACAAAATGAACAATTTTGTTTGTATTTTCTAAGTGCCAGTTTTTATTTTTCAGTGTATTTTCCTTTGATTTCTGGTTGATGAGCAGTCTCTTAAACAGGCTGCAGGCCAAACAAATGAAGTCTTATTCCTAAACTGTACTCCACCCCCTAAAATGGTGTGTCGGAGCAAGAGAGGCAATAAAAAAAACACAAACTGATAGAAGCTAAACAAATACATAGAATTACTGAAATGTTATCAGGGATGTTGGCCCAGAAAATTATGCAGTGAGACTAGAGAAACTGGACCTGTTTCGGTTAGAGAAAGGTGATAACAAACTTTAAACAGCATTGCTCATTGGTGTTGGAAGAATGAACAATGACCTTACTGAAGTTTCTGTGGGTAGTAACCTGCACAGATGCTGGGAGGATGTCTCCCCATGAGGGAATCTGGAACCACAAGGCAGAGTTTAAAAATGACATGTCTCCAATTTAAGATGGAGAACAAGAGCAATTTGTTCTTTCAGAACATCATGTGTCTTTGGAATTCTCTTTTACACTGCCAAGAGAGTCAGGGGTTGTGGGCCCAGGCAGAAAAGTAGAGTTAAGGCTGCTGTCAGGTCATTTTATTGACTGACACAGCAGGTTCAATGGACCGGATGAACTACTCATGCTCTTATAGAGGTTTATAAAATCACGAGGAGCATAGATAAGGTGAATCTGGGTCTTTGCCTCGGGTGGAGGAGTTCAAAACTAGGGGACATATTTTTAAGGTGAGAAGAGAAAGTTTTAAAAAGGACACAAGGGGCAATTCACCACCCCCCCCAACAGAGAATGGTTCGTGTGTGAAATGAACTACTGAGGAAGTGGTGGATGCAGGTACAGTTATAACATTTAAAAGACATTTGGGTAAGTACATGAATAGGAAAGGTTCAGAGGGATATGGGCCAAATGCAGGCAAGTGGAACTAATTTAGTTTGGGAACATGGCCAGCATGAACTAGTTGGACTGAAGAATCTGTTTCCATGCTGTATGATTCTATTGTTTCTAAAGATCTTACGTGTCACCAAACAACACAGATTTAAACAAGTGTCAAAAGAATTCGGAGGTGATGCCTGGCAGTAAGTTTTTTTTTATATAACAGTGAGCTGTTGTGATATGAAATGCAGTACTTAAGAAGAGCAATGAAAGTAGCTCAAGAGCATTGGACATTAAAAAATGTGCAAAGGCATAAGGGGAGACAGACTAATTGAATAATTCTTCTAAGATACTAGCACAGGCACCATGGCCAACTGTGTGAAATTACTTCATTAAAATACAAAAGGTTACAATTGAATACAATAGAGAAACAGCAAAATTCATTTCAAGTGAAATGCAAAACAGGAGAGAACAAAGAAAAGGACCATCAGGAATAGTATGTGCAGAGTGCTTACGCTTTATTATACATTTTTGTAGAATAGGATTATAATTCACAACAAAGCCTATTTAATTTTGTTTATTGTAATATTATTGTTTTGTTTCAGTATCTGGTTGACACATGAAATAATTATTATCCTTCAATTGGTTTACTCACAGTTGGGTCTTTCTCTATGACCACCACTCGGACCCCTTCCCGAATTGCCTCTTTTTTCTTCAACCAGTAAGCAGTGGACCAGCCAATTACCCCTCCTCCCACGATGACAATGTCAGCCCACTCAGGTGGCAGTCCAGGAGTCTGGGGATGCAATGGACTCCAGTCACTGCCAGGGAGTACTTCCTTTGCTTTCTGTCTAAATTTGACAAACTCCTTTTCTAGATCTGGAACAAAGACAGAAGAGTATTTCAACGATAGGTAATAACTATCACAAGCAAATATACTGCATCAAGCAACCGTCAAATCATCTTCAAATCATGATCCAACATCCATGCATATCTCAGCAACAAGTGATAGGAACCCCCAAATATCTTACCCTCCTCAAGCTAAACAGGCCTAATGGCAAATGCAGTACCACTATTATTTCCATGACAAAAGGAAGCTAACTCAGTATTAATCAGGGGTAAAAATCCTAAATGGATCTAGTTTGTGCGGTTTAGTATTACACTGAGCAATACAATTAACAACTGAACTGTCAGGTTATTTTTCAGAATCAGTAAAATTTCTAAGTCTGAACATGGTTGCTTACTTCAAAGGTTAGTGCTAATTAGCTTGGAGAACTATCAGTATTTGTTTTGATGTAGAAGGATTTAATGTCATGCCTCATTTACAGCAGAGGAGGAAGTAATTCAGCCCATTAAATTCATGCTGGCTCTCAGTCAAACAATCCAGCCAGTCCCACTTCCCCGTTCGATTCCTGAAGCCCTCCGTGTTTATTTTCTCCAAATGTCCATTCAATTTCTTTTGATACTTATCAAACATTCAACGTCAACTTGCATTTCATATTGTACTTTCAAATTAATAAATCATCTCAGAAGGCTTGACAAGGGTATTACGAAACATTTGCCAATAAGCCACAAAGGAAATATCAGAATAAACAAGCTCAAAGAGTATCTTTTAAGTATCTCAAAGGTAGAGACATTTAGAGAGGGAATTTCAAAGTAAAAGGTCCTCAGGAGCTGAACATGCAACCACAAATGAAGATTAAAAATGTTCAGGTAATCAGAAATTTGGGACAATTGGAAAACCGAACAAAGTTACAGAAGCTGGAGAGAGTTCAGAAGAGATTTACCAGGATGTTGCTGGGTATTGAAGGTTTGAGTTATGAAGAAATTTTATTCACTGGAGTGTAGGAGGTTGAGAGGCAACCTCATAGAAGTTTATAAAATAATGAAGGGTATAAATAGAGCTAATGGCAGTAGTCTTTTCCCTCGGATGGGAGATTTCAACACGAGGGGGCACAGTTTTAAGGTGATAGGAGATGTTTAAGACAGACATGAGTGTCAATTTTTTTCCCCCACACAGAGGGTGGTTCGCATGTGGAATGAACTTCCTGAGGAAGTGGTGGATATAGGTACAATTACAACTTTTAAAAGACATATAGGTAAGTACATGAATAGGAAAGGTTTGGAGGGATATGGGCTAGGAGCAGGCAGATGGGACTAGTTTAGTTTGGGATTATGTTTGGCATGGACTGGTTAGACCCTCCGTGCTGTATGACTTTACGACTCTAAATAGGTAGGGGGGAGGCCACGGAGTGTGGAAAAATTTGAAAGCTGGAATGATGAAAAGTATTCAGTCAGAATTGTTGCAAAATATGTATTAACTGGCACATACTTGGAGCAGATTCGGCCAGCTAACAGAACTTTCTGGGTGACCCTTATTCATTATTTGATTTTCAATTGTGGCACTTCAAAGTGATGCTTCCCCCCAAGTGGAAGGTGCTCTTTTATACTGCCCTAAACTAATGGGCAGGGGTGAGCCCATTTAAACTGAAAGTGATTCCCAGCTGAGAAGTCACGGGATGTTTCACCAATGTAATGATTCTAACTTTCTAATTTGGGAAGGCTTCTTTGCCTTTTTAGTTTTTTTAAAAAAAGAAAAGAAAAAAAAATGCAATAAACACGACTTTATTACTAGTCAAATAGTGGATAAAAGCAAACAGTTAAACTAGAGATTCTTAAAATAAAAATGATTAGGCCTCAGAGGGGATTTGTTGAAATGAAACCAGGGATGAGGGGTTTCAGTTTTAGGGTGGGACTGGAAAAGCTGAGACACGTTTAGGAGGAGATCTGATGGAAATGTTCAAAATCTGAGTGATTTCAATAATGAATACGAGATCTAACTATCCAATGGTTTAAGGGTAAATAAACAGAGGACATAGATTTGAAGTGACTGGCAAAAGAACCAGACATGACGTGAGGGAAAAGAAAGCATGTAGTGAGCAGTTATGGTCAGGTGTGCACTGCCTGAAAGTTTTGCAGAAGCAAATTTGAAATGAGAATCAGCAACATACCTATTCATGCTGTGGGTGCTTTTTTGGATCAAATATTGATTCAAAGACATGCTACTGTGAGGTAGATATAAACGATCGCATGGTCTTATTTGACTACCAAAGGAGCTTTCCTGGTATCCTGGCCACCTTTATTCTTTGACAAATAGTTTGTTTAATCACATTTAGTATTGTTGTTTACTGAGCCATGCTGTACCGTATGTGAATTTGTCCTTGATCTGAAATGTGATGACTTATGGTGATAGGAACATAGGAAATAGGAGGAGTAGACCATACAGCTGCTTAATGTTATGGCATTCAACATAATCATGACTGAATTTCTGCCCCAGCCTCACTTTTCTACACAATTCCCAAATCACTGCCAGCTGAGGTCGTCAAAAAGGATGTGAACATGACACATCTTTAAGGAAAAAAGACAAGTTGCTCAAGAAAAGAAACAGGATGGCAAACCACCCAAATTAAAGGTGCTGTAAGATTGGTGAATTTAAAGGCCATCTGAAGAATCACACTTGAAAAATTCAAGTCTTAGCCTCGTGTATCCAAGATTTACTCTTCTGCTTTGAGTGATATTCCCTTTTGATACTTTATTGATTCTGTATTGCTCTGTATCTTCATGGGTGAACTCTACTGGTTTTAAATGACTCCGTTGTATTTCCTTGACAAAATTATTTCTCTCTCCCAATCTCTTTATATATAATACTTATTGTGCATGGCTTGCAACAACATATTCTGAATAAACTGTTTTGAGAGGCAAGACAAAATTTGCTCTGAAACAGTATACAGTACGTATACTACTCAAGTCTAACTTCAACTGGGTCTGCAGTAATATGGAACAATATTGAATTCTAGGGAACGTTGCAGTCATCTTTGTGTACGCTTTGCTTTATAGCTATTTCTTTATAAGTTCCTGGCACCAGTCTGGCTTGCAGACAATGTAAACCTAGAAGAAGTGTTAAAAATTGAGAGTTCAAGACAGTAAACAGTAAAAGATTGTATCTTCTTATTGTAAATCATTGACTTGTGTAAAGCCCAAGATCCCATCTGCTTGCTAAATTCTTTCTCAATACTAACTGCCACATACAAAGATCAATGGGCACACTACATCTCCGTCCCTTTGTCAATCCCGATTCCACAGACCACTGTACAAATATCCATCCATTCCTTAAGGTAGCAGGACAGTAAAATAAAATGACTAAGGAAGCATATAGGATACTTGCCTTTACTGGCTAAGGTATAGAGTTTAAGATCAAAGTAGCTGCGCTGGAACTGTATAAAATATTGGTTAGACCCCAGCTAGAGAGTGTTGTCTTTAGTTCGGGAATCCACATTATAAGAGGAATGTGATTACACTGGAGAGGGTACAGAGGAGATTTGCCAGGATGTTGAATGAGTGGAAAGTTTGAGTAATAAAGAGAGATTGCATACATGGGCATGATTTAGATTTGTAAAATTAGAAGGGACATGGACAGGACGGATGGGACAAAAAACCAAAAGAACTGCAGATGCTGCAAATCAGGAACAAAACCAGAAGTTGCCGGAAAAGCTCAGCAGGTCTGGCAGCATCTGTGAAGATAAAAAAAAATCAGAGTTAACGTTGCAGGTCCAGTGACCCTTCCTCAGAATGGGATGGGAAGAATTCTTTCCTCTTTACGGATGGATCAAAGACCAAAGACCAGAGGGCACAGATTTAAGGTAATGGGCAAAAGGTTTAGAGAGGATGTGAGGAAATCAATTTTCCCTGCAGATGGTGGTGGGAATCTGGAACTCACTGTAAGGTGGTGGAGACACGCAAGTGCTCGTAACATTGAAGTAGTACTTAGATCCACACTTACGATTCCATGGCATACAGAACTATGGGTCAAGTGCTGGAAAGCAGGATTAGAATAGTTATTCCGCCTTGGAAGCCTTCAACCCAATGGTCTCAATGTGGACTTTGCCAGCTTCAAAATCTCCCCACCGCTGACCTCATCCCAAGACCAGCGCCCCCTCAACCTGTCCGTCTTCTCTCCCACCTATCCGCTCCTCCCACCATCACCTACCTGCTAACACCATCCCTTCAGGTCTCTATTTATTTCACAGACCCCTTCCCTCTCCCCCCATTTCTGAAGAAGGCTCCAGACCCGAAACGTCAGCTTTCCTGCTCCTCTGCTGCCTAGCCTGCTGTGTTCCCTGACTCCAGCATCGGCAGTTCCTACTATCTCTTAGAATAGTTAAATCCTTGTTTTTGACCGGTGCCAACTCGATGACAGGTAGCATTTATGTGGTGAGACAGGCCTTCAAGGGAATAATACATATTCCGAGTTCTCATGAAAGGTCCCAGAAACGAAGTGTGTTTCTCTCCCTCTTCATAGGCTTTTATTTCTCCGAACTTCGTTGAACTTTTGACAATGTCAGAAAGCGCCTAAATGTTAATTGTTGGGGACGCTGAGGGTCATGCTGCCGCAAAGGCAGAGAGCTGGTGACAGATGCTTCTTCTCTCCGTTGGGCTGAAGCCCCTTACCTTTCACGAAGTCGTTTCGTTTCCGGAACCGGGCACTGCTGCTGACGGCGGCCCAGCCTGGCCCTCGGCTGGTTAAACAGGAGCAGCGGTTCAGAAAGCCCAGGGGCCAGCACGTGCTGACAACTCGGGGCAACATAACAGCAACTGCTGGAATTGCTGTCCGTGAGGCAGTGCGCGCAAGCGCAAAACGGATTGGGGAGGGGCGGGGCACGCACGGCCCAAGCGTCGTGTTTTGCCGTTAACTTACGTCATCACGCAGGAAACGGCGACTCGTCACGTGATATCGGGAACAGAACTGAAGTTGCTGGAAAAGCTCATCATCTGTGAAGAAAACGAAAATCAGAGTTAATATTTCGGGTCCGGTGACCGTCCCTTTTTCTTCACAGATGCTGCCAGACCTGCTGAGCGTTTCCAGCAACTTCTGGTTTTGTTCCTGATTTACAGCATCCGCATTTCTTTCGGTTTTATTTAGTAGTTACGTGATATCCTCTTGTTTCACCATTACAGCGGGAATTTAAAAAAAAAGACCTGAACTTACTGTAAGGGTGGTGCCTTTGCCCTTTCCATGTAGTCTATCAGTGCTTTCCCATATTGCTGTGTTAACTGCAGAGTTGTGAAGGCGCTGAACCCGCCCCACATTTCCCTCAGGTACACAAACAGGAGCCTGGAAGAACACAACAGGCCAGGCAGCATGTGGAGGAAAGGAGCAGTCAATATTTTAGGTATTACCCTTTTCTCTCCCTCAGTCATTTTCTTTGTTCGCATTCTGCATGAAATAATCTATGGAGGCCGATATTCTGTCACTAAGTCATCTGTTATTTACATACAGTCCACACTGACCCTAAGGGGTTGGATGCAGTGAAGTCACTTCCTCTGGGGAGGAAACTTGGAACGATGGATATAATCATAAAATTATGGATGGAGTATTTGGGAATAAAATCAGTTATGCATCACCTCAGACAAAATGACATAGATTGAAATTCTCTCTGTCATAGAAACCCCCAGAATGGAAGGAGGCCATTTGGTCATCAAATCCATACCATCCCATACAGCCCCAAACCCCTACCCCATCCCTATAACTCTGCTATTACCATGGCCAATCAACCTAACCTGCACACCTTTGGACGTAGAAGGAAACCAGAGCACCTGGTGGAAACCGATGCAGACATGTAGAGAATGTACAAACACCAAACAGACAGTCGCCTGAAGGTGGCATCAAACCCATCTTCCTCATGCTGTGAGGCAGCAGTGCTAACCACTAAGCTGCCATGCCACCTCTATTTTTGCCCATCAAGCGAGTCTTGCAAAATCATGGAATTGCTTCCTGGTCAACCTACCTCTGGGTGTTTAATTAGGATTTCACTCAGCCTGCCAATTTCTAATCAAAACACTGAGCCAATCTAGATGAATCTTTCTCAATCAATTTTGCCACATCAAGCTTGGGCCCGAACCTTCACTACAATCAATAGCAACTGAACCAGCTGCTGCATGTAAGAGACCAGAACCGAAGTTGTACATTTAATCTAAAGGTTCACTGGTCTAGGTTCTCAATCTATCTTGTGCAAAATTAAGGGTTGGAGTCCAGAGCCAATTTTGTTAAGGTCTAGGCCCGAAACGTCAGCCTCTCTGCTCCTATGATGCTGCTTGGCCTGCTGTGTTCATCCAGCCCTGCACCTTGTTGTCTCGGATTCTCCAGCATCTGCAGTTCCTACTATCTCCAATTTTGTTAAAGGCTGGTTTTACAATCACTGAAATGGCTGTGCCAGTATCAACTGCCATTAAAACCAGGTGACCATTTAACTAGTTGTTTATTTTGAATGGTTCTGTTTTGGGCATTGCTAAGCAATTTAACTGCTCCAAACCAGATGTACATGGACTTTTGAGGGTGTGCACTCTCCGAGATACCCACCAGTGAGATCTCTGACTCAATTTAGGTCTAGTGGGACTCTTGCTGTCTCAAGTCCACACACTGGCAGCAACTACAATGGCTTGCCAGCCCAGATCCTGAAGAACTTTGTAACTGTTTGGCCAAGGTTTGGCTTTGTTTTGGAGTTTTGCTTTGGACCTAGAAGCCCTCAGATCAGGAAATGTCCTGCATGAGGCTATGCAATTGCCTGCACTCAAGTGGTGTTCCCCAAGCTAAGTTGGACTGGCAAGGGTGTCCACTTCCATCAGAATACCCTGCAACTCATTTGGTCCACTTGCCACATTTTACATTGATAAAATCAGTTGTAGAGCCTGTTTGAAGTCCAGTTGCACTTCAGCTAGTAGGCATTTTTGCACGATTACATCATTAATCCCACATATCAAATGGTCTCTCAGCATCACACTTAGTGTTAAACCAAAGTCACATGCCTTTGCCAATCATCTTAACCTAATCAAAAACCCAATACAGATTCCCCAGTTCTCAAATTGCCAAGTAAAAATGATAGCACATCTCAGAATTAGTGGAGGCTTGGCATTGTAATATTCCTTTACTACATCAGTCAACCCTTGAAAGGTTTTAGTATCTGGTGCCTCAAAAAAGTTAGGCTCTTAATAGCCAAAAAAAGCTGCAGTCCACAAGCTGTCAGGAGAATTACTCACTGCTTTTCATCTGTCTCAAAGTCATTTGCCTGGAAAATAGTCTTTATGGCAGGATCAAACAGTCAAGCTTCCTAAATAAAGGCATGATGCCAGAAATGCTTACCTCATCTCAAAGATGACTGTTGCAAGTGAATATTTTCAGGAGCATACTTTTCTGCCACTGTCCCTGAAATTACTCCACAAAGGCCAGTATCCCCACCACAAAATCAGGCTTTATTTCACATGACATATCCTTGTCCTCGCTCCAGCTCTCAGAGTGAACAGTACGACTGTTCATATCTGTCAGCCAGGGCTCCCTGATTGGACCAGATTAACAGCCCCAATCAGGGAACTCCTATCCTATGAGGTCCACCTGGATGACGCTGTTACAACCTTTGGGATTCTTCTTTTCAAATCGGGACACAATGAACCAACATCTTTAAATCACATTGGGATTTTTTTTTCAGTGAAATCTGTAGATAAAGTGTGAACCTTGCACAGAAGAAAGTTCAAGCTTCATGTCAATACAGCCGGCAGCGCCGTGGTGACAGTCTCCAGGAAGTGACGCGTATCCCAGGACGTGACGCGCCGCGGAACTGACGTGTCCTCTCTCTCCACACGCACACATACACACCCTCCTCCGGTTTGTTCTGGATGGTTCTGAGGTCGCACGCGCCATGCTCGACTTCTTCACCATCCTCAGTAAGGGTGGCATCGTGCTCTGGTGTTTCCAGGGCGTCAGCAGCCCCTTCAGCGGCACCGTCAATGCGCTCATTCGGAGCGTCATCCTCCAGGTGAGGGCCTGGGGTACGGTACCTGGAGACGCTTAGGAGTGAGAGCAAGGCCACGGGGATGGAGAGAGGTGACTCAGGGCCGGACCGCGGAGGGGGAGAGAGTCCATAGCCTGGGAGGAAGAGAGAATCGATGGAAACCCCGAGCTCTGGCTGATTTCCCCTTCCCCCTTTCCCGACAACCATTTACCGACGGCCCCTGAACAAGTTAGGGAACGATCTAAAGCAGAGAGCAATGGAATTCCTTGCTTTAGGCCCACTCCATTGCGATCACTATTCTCCAGTTCAAAACTGTGTACTTGTTATCTCTAGAGATGACTAACTAGCGAGATTTAAAGTGTAACAGCTGTGACATTGATCCACAGCGATGGATCCTATATAAACAATGAGTTGAGCAACGTTTCCTCCAGTATCAGATTCCTATTGACTAAATAAACACAGATTTGTACTTTATCGATAGAGAGTAGTGATTGACCGCCCCACTGCATCAATAGTTGTTCACATTGAGCCTCAATCTTTTACTGGCACAAGATTCGAAGGGAGATATGTTTATGTAGCATGGAGACAATAAGGACTGCAGGTGCTGGAAGCCAGAGTCAATAGGTGTGAGACTGGAAAAGCACAGCAGGTCAGACAGCATCTGAGGAGCAGTAAAGTCAACATTTCGGGCCAAAACCCTACGTCAGTCCTGAAGAAGGGTTTTGGCCTAAAATGTTGACTTTACTGCTCCTCAGATGCTGTCTGACCTCCTGTGCTTTTCCAGCCTCACACCTATTTATATAACATATTTCACAAACTCAGCTTCCCAGAGCATGTTGCTTCAAGTTACGTATTGTTGAAGTGTGGTTGCTGTTGTCGTTTGCAGCATCCATTTTACAGACTGCCATGTTCTGCAAAAAAGAATGATAATACTCAGATCATTTGTTTTCATGGTATGGGCCAAATAATTAAATACTAGCCAAGTTAGGACTTGAACTTCCCCATTTTTTTTCAGGATAGTGCTATATGGGATATTTTATGCCCTGTTTTGAAAGTAAACGGGTCTCTGTTTATTAACGCAGTTGTCAACTTAGATTTTTGGACTCATATGTTTGGAGTAGAATGAAAACCTTGTAACATGGAGTGGAGAGTATTACTGATTGGCAAATAATTGGCAAATTACTATGGTTGGCAAATAAGCAAAATGAACTTTTCACAGCCCTAGTTTGGTTTAGTATTATGTAAATTATTGAATAGATAAATATGAAACAAGCATATGCCAAATCAAATTAATATTGCATGTGGCGTGATGCATTGGGAAGTGAGGTGATGCAACTGGTTTACTTCAGAATTGTGCCATTTGTGAGGTTTCAGTCAGGGAAAGATCTGTCTAATGTTTAAACAATATGCTGTCAGTGTTCCCAGCTTGGGCTAGATGTTTTAAATAAGTGGATTGTGAATTTTCTGAGCCTCTGAGATGCAGAACTGTAGTATCAAAATGACTTCTCACTCTTGTTCTTATTTATTTAGGACAATCCAGTTTGGGCATGTTGATTTAAAGATATCTGCTTTTATCTCAGATTTGCCCCACTTTCCTCATTGTTGCATCTAAAATCACATTGTATTTTGAGTGTCGTTATGTTGGATAATGGAAATTTTGACTGTTTACTCGTCGAGCTGGAAATGCATAGCAGATATTATTGAGGTGTGGTGTAGAGATACAGAAACGGCCACGTTTGTAATTCAGCATTAAATACAGTAACATGATTAATGTGATAGTTGCGATCATGCCAATGCAGAATTCCATATTCCCATTTGGATATAATTTGTCTCTAAATCTCTGTACAATATTAATTGTACTGCATTGTGGGCTTCAGGATGAGGATGAAAATTTTTTAGTCATTCTTTGCAGAATACATCATCTGTGATCGATCTGCGTCTGCATCAAACATAACTAGGAATAAGCCGTAAGGAGGCATACAATGACCTGGGGAGATCTGCATGATATTTCCCCCTTGCTCAGTGTGTAGTTTCTGGTCTCTCAGCATTGTGTGAAACAAAGAGACTGGTATCAGGATTTATAATCACACTAGGGAGTTGAATCCCTTGCTTGTTAGTCAGTCAACAGCTGAATTTGGAACGGATGATGTACCAAATGTTTGACAAGTCCTAATAGCTGTTCTGGTTGCTTCTGCAAATGGAACATTGAATGAATTGTCACATTGAGGTGGTTGTGAAATTGTAAAGTTGATCTTCAAAAAATTGGAAGTGTTTTTCTCTTCATTTGAATAGAATAAGTCAGTTCCTACACCATGGTGTTTATCTCGCTTCAGTTAGGGTAGAAGTGATACTATGTGATATTTTCTTCATTGTCTTTGTCTTTGATAGAAATCAAACCAGCTTCAGTGATCTCGATTGAGAAGTGTAAGAGTAAGGTGAATTCATCTGGTTATGGCTTTCCTTGTTATTGAATAGCTGAGTGATCACTCTGCCATGGCATTTGTAGAAGAGGTCCTTGTGATATCAAGAATTTCTTCCCAAGTGCCTCAGTCTTTGAGGAGAGTTTCGAGGAACGTGGGAGAAAAGGATGTGATCTTCAGGTGACAAGCTCAGAATGCGGAAAACATCATGTGAAGTACTTGACTAGTTTCATACTTAAGAACGGAAAATTAATCAAAAAGCCAGTCTGAATTGCTTTGGTGATTTACTGCCTCTACAATCAAATAGCTTATTGGCAGTTGTCACTTTGGTTCATGTTCTTGATTTGAGTTGCCAACTCATAACAGTTGGCAAAAAAAGACAAAATAACTGCAGAAACAAAAACAGAAATTGCTGGAAAAACTCAGCAGGTCAGACAGGATCTGTGGAGAGAAATCGGTTAACATTTAGTGTCTAGCTGTTCTGAAGAAAAGTCACTGGACCCAAAATGTTAACCCTGACTTCTCTCCACAGATGCTGCCAGACCTGAGTTTTTCAATATTAAAAGATAACATCAATTTGCAAACACTATGTTGCAGAAGCAAAACAAGTTATTAAATTAATAACTGGATTTATACGTTCTTTATAGTGCTGGTTGAGGGATGAATATTGACCAGAACACACAATCTTTTCAAACCAACTGAATGGAAGAAATTTGTAGCCAGGGAATCAACTGTGATGGCTTCTGTTTCCGTGTCTGTGCTAAACTATTCTTGGCTAACACCATCTACCTGGAGTTGGGTTGAATAAATTGGAATTGAAGATTGACAGAAGAAATAGTAGTTGAACAATGATCTACTCTCAAAGAATAGGTAGTTCACACACAATTAAGGTATATTCCCCCAAAGGGAAGATCAGGCAAACAAATCTAGAGGTCCCTGGATGACAGAATAGGTAAATATTTGATAAAGGGTAATGTGTGCTTAGGACATACGTTAGTTAGAAAATACACTTGAGAACTAGGCTGAAGCTGTAAGGTTCAGAAGGGTGATGAAATGCAAATAAGGGATGCCAAGAGGGAGTACTGAAAGAAACTTGCAATGGACAAGAAAGGGAATCCCAAAGTTTGCTGTGGACATGTAATAAGCAAAAGGGAAGCAGAAAAAGAAATACAGCTGATTAGGAGCCAAAAAGGGATTTACATATGGATGCAAAGGTCTTGACTGGAGTATTGGATGAATATTTGCATCTGCCCTTCCCAAGGAGGAAGATGCTACCAAGGCCTTAGTGAAAGAGGAGGAAATGTAGACACCAGAAGAGTTTAAAACTGGTAAGGTTGAGGTTGTGGATAGTCTATCTATACTTAAAGTTGACAAGTTTTACAAGAGTGCTGAAGCAAGTGAGGGTGGAAATTGAAGAGGCGTTGGCATTAATTTTTCAGTTTTCCTTAGACTCAGAGGTGCTGTCAGGGGACTATCCCATTGTTCAAAATATGACATAGTGATAAGCCTAGCAATTAGACCAGTCAGTTTAACATTGTTTGGGAAACTTGTAGACAACAATTTGGGGCAAAAACATGAACAATGTGGGTTAACTAAAGAGAGCCAACATGGATTTCATTTGGGAAAATAATGTTCAACTAACCTCCTGGAGGTTTCTGATGTGGTAACAGAGATCATCACAGAGCTATTGATGTGGTACACATGGACTTCCAGAAGGTGTTGATACAATGCCACTTGAGAAACTTTTGAGCAAAGTTAGAGACCATAGAACAAAAGGGACAGTGACAGCATGGATACAAAATTAGCTGAGTGACAAGAAAGAATAATGGTTAAATTGAGTGAGCAGTGACATAATGGTAATGTCACTGAATTAGTAATACAAAAAACCCAGACTAATGTTCTGGGGATATAGGTTTAAATCCCACCATAGCAGATAGTGAAATTCTAATTTATTAGAAATATGTAGATACTGTCAATTGTTGTTAAGTTCCATCTAGTTTATTGCCATTTAGGGAAGGAAATTGGCAATGCTTGTTTGGTCTACATGTGAATCCAGACCTTCAGCAATGTGCTTGCCTAAACCTCTAGGCAGTTGGGGATCAGCAATTAATCCTGGTCTAATTAGTAATGCCCATGAGCTATGAATGAAGTTTTAAAAAAATGTTTTTCAGGCTTGGGAATAATGGAATCGCCTGGGGCCAGTTTTTTTTTTGCATTTACTTCCAGATATGGGAACGTTGATTGCTTTTGCTGATAGTGTTTTAATTAGCTAGACATTGCACTTCAAGGCACGTTTTCGATGAATGAAAGAACTTCACAAGCATTGTAAAATGAGGAATATAGTTTAGGACTTCAAAAAGATAAAAATCTATATGTTGGTGGAGTGAGTACATTGGTGGCAGATGAGATTTAGTGTGAAGAAGTGAGAGGTAATAATTTTGGTAGGAAGAACATATAATGACAGTAGAAAATGAAGGCTGTTACTTCAAAGGCAGTGCAGGAGCAGAGGGTTTTTTTTGTGAATGCAGATTGTAGTAAACTTAAATGTAGCAGTGCAGGTTGAGAGAGCAGTAAATAAATCATAGAATATCCCTGGTTTTTTTAATTACCCGTAGAGTAAAAGGTCAAAATTTATGTTGAACATCTAGAAGATACTAGTTCAACTTCAGGAATATTGCGTCCAGTGTATTTCAAGAAACTTATAAAGGAAGGTGTGTGGAAGAGGTTTATGGGAATGGTTCAGCACTGAGGAATTTCAGCTACAAAGATAGATTGGAAAAGGTAGCAGAATTCAAAAAGACAAAGGTTGAGAGGAGATCTGGTTGAAGTGGTCAAAATCATGAGAGGTGTAGAAAGAATAAATGGGGAGAAAATGTTCCTCCTCGTGAAAGCATTGAGAATGAGATGACGTAGATTTCAAGCAATTTCCAAAAGAAGCATAGGCGATATCAGGGAAAGATTTTTTTTTCTGTGCAGCAAGTGATTAGGGTCTGCAGTGCAGTGCCTGAGAATGTGGTGGAAGTAGGTTCAATCAAGACACTCAAAAGCATTTGAATATGTTTCAATGAAAAAGAACATTGTGCAGACTTACCGAGAAAAGGTGGGGAAAAGGCATCAGGTGAGATGCTCATTGGAAGAGTGAGACAAACATAATCTGCTGAATGGCCGTAACTTGCATTGTAACAGTTGTGAATCTGCTACCTTGACTGACATCTGAAAGCATGGTGTTACCTTCCATATGTATGTTGTCAACACACAGCTCTACAAATCCACGACTGCTTTCAACCCTTTTACAGTGTCTAATTTGCCAGGCTGGTTGACTGACATTCAGTACCTATTTGAGCATAATAATGTTACATAACAAATAGCCAAAGTAATGGTATTTGGTCCCTATTACGAATTCAATCCCCTAGCCACTGTCTCCAATTTCCTCACAATCATGTGAGGCTGTACCAGACTATAATATCATATTTGACTCCAAGATGACATCCAAGAATGTATCCATACCGTCATTAAGATAATCTATTTCCATAACACTGCCCATCTCAATTCATCTATTCTTGAAATTCTCATCCAGGCCTTTGTTACTGACTAGACTTACCAATTGGAAAGCACCACTACCCAGCCTCCCATACACCACTTTTATATAAGCTTGAGGCATGTCTTGCATGAGCCCTACCATAAACAATATCTAATTTATCCATCAGCCCTGCGTTCACTGACCTATAATGGCTTGCAATATCTTGAAATTAAAATTCTCATGCTTCTTTCCGAATGATAAAGGCATGAGCGAGAGGAGCATGTATCAATGATATAGCTCCTTGAAGGTGATGTAAACACGATTAGTGAGAGTTTACTTTGATTCCATTTTCCTGTATGCTTTGCATAAATCTCTGTGGTCTTGCCACCACCCCTCCTCCAGGCCTATAACCCTCCAAGATAACATGTTTTAATTCTGACCTTTCAAGCATTCGTGATGAGTGGTTCACCATTAGTGAATGTGCCTTCAGCTTCTAAGGCTCCTCTGCGCCAAGTCTGATTTCTAACCTTGTAGAAAATTTTACAGCTTGTTTTTCTTTTCAAGTACCTCAGAGATTTTATCTTTTTGGATTTTTGCCCTAATGCCTTTGTTTATTTCCTCTATTGCTTTACACATAGTACGTTGCAAGCACTTCTACAAATGCAGAAACATTCTTGAAAAATGTTTGTTTTTGAAGTTCTGTTCCAGCAGCTGCTGCTGTTTAGTGGCTTGCTTCGTTTAGTTCTTGATGTAATTATAGAATCCCTACAGTGTAGATTGCGGCCATTCAGCCCATTAGGTCTGCATTAACCCTCTGAAGAGCATCCCACCCAGACCCACTACCCGCTATCCCTGTAATCCCACATTTACACGGCTAATCCACCTAGCCCGCACACTGTAAGACAATTTAGAATGGTGAATCCACCTAACCTGCACGTCTTTGGACTGTAGGAGGAAACCGGAGCACCAGGTGGAAACACTGAGACATGGGGAGAACGTGCAAACTCCACATGGACAGTTGCCTGAAGTTAGAATCAACCCAGGTCCCTGCCACTGTGAGGCAGCAGTGTTAACCATTGTGCCACCGTGTAAAGACAGATATCAGTTGTATTCCGGTTATGAAGATATCGCAAAGGAAATATGGTAGCCAGTTTCCATTCAGCAAGGCACCACAAGCAATAGTCAGCAAAGGGCTAGCTAATCTATGTAGATATTGTCACTTGAGGGATGAAGGCTGATCAGGACAATTCAGCTTGCATAGCACTATGCAGGTATAAATTAGCATTGAACCAGAATGTGATTAGAGACCTTAATAAAAGAGAGATATTTTAAGGAGTATCTTAAGGAAACTTTATTTGTAGATGACTGACCTGGAGCTACCAATTTATTTGCAGGAAAAAAATTCACCTTTTGATGATGTATGACACTAGCCTAGTTTATGTGCACATGATCCTGAATTGAACCTTCAGTAAGTTTTGAAAAATTAAGGAGTAAGATGTAGGGAAAATGTTTTCATTTCTGAGTAAGCCCAATAATCAGGACCACTAATGTAATATAGTGAATTCAGAAGGACCTTTTTACCTAGACAGTGGTGAAAAGTGGTTGAAGCACACAGATATATTTAAGGAGAAATTATGTAGGTTCATGAGGCAGAAAGGAATAGAAGGATTAGCCGAGAGGTTGAGTTGAAGGGGTAGGGACCGTAAACACTGACAAAGACTAGCTTGGCCAAATGGCCCGTTGCTGTGTTATGAATTCAACATAATAAAATCAGTCACATGGTCGTTCCAGATAGAGAAGGGGCCCTGGGGGCAAAGTAATTGGACATAACATTTAAAAGACATTTGGATAAGTACGTGAATAGGAAAAGTTTGGAAGGATATGGACCAAACACATGCAAGTGGGACTAGTTTAGCTTGGGAACATGGTCGGCATGGTCTAGTTGGACTGAAGGGTCTGTTTCCATGCTGTATGACTCAGTGACTCGACCTCATAAGCTGCTGGAGCAGAGGTAAATCATTAATGTGGTGAAGTGGAGTTACAGAGTGCATAAGCCCCACTATTAGCGAATTGGTCAAAGTTATCTTCTTTATCAGAGCTTGAACAACGTTGCTCATCTTCACTTTAAAACAGCTGCAGGCATCTCATCTGATGTTATTGAAATGAGCTTTCTGCTTCTCTGCTAATAGATACCAGAACTCAACAGAGAAAGGCGATTGCCTTTGTAGACTCATAGTGGTTTATAGCACAGAATGAGGCATTTGGCCCGTCTTGCCTGTGTGAGTCAGTGAATATCTGACTACACTGATCTCATTTTCCACCTTTTGGGCCTTTTGTTTGTTCTATTTGAGGAAGTTCTGTTAAAGGACCAAGGCCCGTCCTGGTAAACAAAGAGCAAGACAGAAAAGAACAAAATGAATCTTCGTGATTCAGGGGTTTACAGACTTGAGAACAATTTTCTTTTGTGTGAATTCATTCTCAGAATATAGGGTATCACTGGAAAATCTGGCATTGTTGCCTAGCTCTAGCTCCAGCTGCCCTTTTGAAAAGGTGGTAGTGGATAATCCAGTTGAATGCTCTGCGGTCATGATACTCCTTCAGTTTGACTTGTGGCTTGTTACAACTAGGTGTACAGCTGCCGAGATGGAATTCAGACTCATGTTCTCTAGGTTATTAGACCAGTAACAGAACTGATGAATTCACCTGCTCTGCATTTCCAAATATAGATCCTCACATCCAGAAAGTGTTTGAGATTTATGGTAATGAGTTAAACAAGCCTGATGTGAAAATGGGAAAGATGGTTATCAGATAAAGATAAACATGATGACTGGCTGGTGTCTAAAGTTGGGTACTAAAAAGCCTTGAAGCATGAAGAGTAAATTTGGGAATTGTGGAAATGGTTATACCCACGTTTACGATAAGTAATTCAAACCAGCAATTCAAGAAATTAATATACTTTCTTAATATTATAGCTGTTAGGGGATATAAAGTTAGTGTGAGAAAATGGTGTTGAAATAAAAGATTTAAACATCATCTAGTTCCGTTGTAGAGGAGGCTGGGATGGACCAAATTGCTTATTACTGCTCTGATTTACTAATTTCTGGTAACATGGTTCAGATGTTGGGCAGACAAAGTGAGCCATGCTTCATAGCATTTGTTTGCAATTTCTAGTGTAGAATTAAACATTTTGTTTCAAATATCACAGTGAATTGTCATCCACTGATATCATAAACAGAAATTACAAGGTTAATTTGACTTTTTGAATGTTCCCTACTCATTCTGGTTTGCCAGTGCCACAAACAAGCTATCAAGTTTGTCTAGCAATTGTAATGAATTATATATGCATTGCATGTGTATGACCTAGTTACCTTCACCACCAAAGGTGCACTTGTTTTTTGAGTCTGTAAACAATAAACCTCAAAATCTAATGGACGGATTTCAATGAAACTTGGTACATAAAGTATCATCTGAGAAAGATTTGATTAGTTTGGCAAAGCTCTGGATTGGATCCTGGAATGTTTTTTACAGGAAAGCATTGTTTGCCCATCACTAATTACCGTTGAAATGATTGTCATTTGAGAGGGCAGTTTATAGTCAACCACATTGCTGTAGGCCTGGAGTCACATGTACTCTAAACCAAGGAAGGACTGCAGATGTTCTTCCCAAAAGGACGTCAGTGATCCAAATGAATTTTTACAGTGATCATTTTTATAGTTGCCGTTACTGAGACCAGCTTTCAATTCTAGACGTTTATTCATTTAAATTTAAATTTCACTAGTTGCTGTATTGTAATTTGGACCAGTGACCTCATCATTTGGCCTGTGCCTGTTCATTACTAGTTCAATGATATTATCACTAAGCCACCATTGCTCCCCCCACATGGAGCAGATAGCAAGATTGGGTGAGTTGCCTTTGTAGAATGTGGTAGGCAGTTTTATTTATAATGTTCTGTGTGACAGAAATGATCACACATCTTTAAGCTGAATGTTCATAAATTGTTACATGTGAATTGAGCTGAAGCCACTTCAATGAAATGGAAGATATTTTTCAACTTTGTACCAACATCAGCTCAGCGGGAGGAAAATCTGTGTGATTGCAATAACTTTGACTTAGCAGAGTGTAGCAGAAGTGTGTAGTTTACCGAGTGGCCTCTGCTTATTTCTTTATCCTTTGCCTCCGTTGACTGTGAGGTTGTTGAGGTATATTCACATTGTTGTACGTTATTGTGGTGCACTGGCTGCTTCTGAACTGCAGCCTGAAACTAGCATGCTTATCTAACATAGAAAATTGCCTGATCATTTAAATTCTGATCTCATTCTAAATCTGCTAGCAAAATTTACTAACAACATTACAGTAGAGTGGCTATAAAGAAGCAGAGCTGATAACATTTGTGTATTGAAAAATATAACATTAATGGAATTATGAAGTAGTCATAGCACCGAAAGAGAACATTTGGCCTATTTTGTCCATGTTGGCTGTCAGCTGGTCTCACTAGCATATGGTTTTCCCAAAGATTTGCACATTTTGTCTCAGGTATAAAATCATAAGATGTAGGAGCAGAAGTAGGCCATTTGGTTGATCAAGTCTGCGTTGCCATTCAGTGAGATCATGGCTGGTCTGAAACCTCAATGCCTTTTCCATTTAAGCCTTGGTTTCCTTACTGGTTAAAATTCTACCTCAGCCTTGAATAATTTTAAGGACCCAGCCTTGATATCCCTCTATGGTAAGATATTTGTTCTCATCTCTATCCTAAATTGGTGCTCCCGTATTCTGAGATTTTGCTGTCTGGTCCTAAATTCTCTCACAAGGGGAAATAGCACTCCAGCATATACCCTTAAGGCGCTTCTATTTTTTAATAAGGTCTCCTCTCATTCTCCTAAACTCCAATGAGTACAAGCTCAACCTCTCTTCGTAAAAATTCATCCATATGTTGGATCGACCTAATGAACCTATTCTAAACCATCTCTAATGCCAGAATATGTTCCTTTAGATGAGGGCACAAAAACTGTTCATAGTATTGTAGGTGTGGTCTAACTAGTGCCATATATACCTGGGGCAAAACTTTCTTATTTTTATGCTCCATTCCCTTTTGTAATAAAGGCAACTTTTATTTTGCCTTCCTTATTATCTGATGAACATGTATGCCAGTTTTTTTTGTGATATGGGACCCCCAAATCCTTCTGTTCTGTACCTTTCTGCACTTTTTCCCCAGTTAAATAATATTCGACTCCTCTATTGTTCTGCTGAAGTGCTTAACCTCACGTTTTCCCACATTATATTCCATCTGTCATGTCTTTGACCACTCACTTGACCTGTCTACGTCCCTCATTGATTTTGTCATCCTCACCACTTACCCTCCCACCTAAGTTTATATCAGCTATTTATCCATTTCCTATTTGAAATCTTGATCCATTTGCAAAAACCTTGAGCCCCACTACTTCTGGGATCATCACAAAAGTTAACGATTCAATCAAATTACTTAACATCCCCAATTTTCCTGTCTGGTGAGCTTAGGTTGACAGAAAACAGTTATGGACCAGACCAGATACCCTCAAAATATTTTAAGAAGATAACCAAAACCCTAACATTTTCTTTTTTTAAATGTAGCTGTGAAGCATGTGTTCCAGATGTGATGCTACTGGTTAAACTACTCAATGTTGAGCAAAACACAATTTATTCAAACTCTATAGTTAAGATACAAAAAAAGGGAATTTAGAATAACTTAACTATTGGAAAACTTAACTGAATAATAGATACAATACCTATTACTAATTAACTGTTCCAATATAGGAATATCCCATAAACACACCCCTTTGCAAAAAGGCAAATTCAGGCACAGATTCTTGCATGCAGTTCTGCAATCCAGAAGGAAGAAACAGCCATTGTTCCAACTTTTAAAAAAACCTAAAGGCCTCACAAGTTGTTTACTTAAGTAGTCTTCAAGTAGCCAGTTCGATATCTCTTCCTTACAACCTCTCTCCAAAAAAAAAGGATAAAATAACCTTTTAAAGTGACATCATAGTCACACCCCCCTTTAAAAAAAAATCAATATACAAAGATGACTTTATTTTTAAAACCCTTAGTCTTACTCTACTAGTACATTACAATACATATACATTACATTGACTCTAAGCATGCAAACCTTCCTACTACATTCTATTCAAGTTTGTTTACTGCCGCTACTGAATGCCTCCAGCTTTCTTCATCAAAGCCCTGACAACGCGTTGGCAGTTACGTTTCCTCATCCTGCCACGTGTGTAATTTTCATATTGAATGTCTGTAATAATAAGCTTCATCTAAACAGTCTGAAATTTTAGTCCTTAGAATTCTCCAAGAAGCTTAATGGGTTATGATCAGTATATACAATTGTCTCAGACACATTACTGGCAATGTAAATGTAACACCAACACCAAGCTCAAGGTTTTCTTCTCAGTCGTGGAATACTTCTGTTGATGAGTATTTAATTTTCTGGAAAAATACACAATAGGTCTTTCTATCTTCTTGTCGTCGTCTTGTAAGAGTACAGCACTGACACCCACATCACTCGCATTGGTAGGCACTTTGAATGGCATTGCATAATTTGGTGTGACTAACACTGGGGCTGTGGTTAACACTGCTTTCAGGCTGTCAACTGCCTTCTGACAGTCCACCGTCGACTGAAATTTTCTGCACTTCAGTAAGTCGTCAGTGGAGCAACCACACTGATAAAATTTGGTACGAACTTCTGATAAAACCCACTCAATCCCAGGAACTATAGTACTGCCTTCTTTGTCGATGGTATGAGAAACCCCCCAATAATCTTTTGTTTTCACGTCCCGTGGGGCCATCTGTCCATATCCAGTAACGTGGCCCAGGAATGTCACTTGGGCTTTTGCAAATTCAATCTTAGCCATGTTGATCACCAAGCCTGCCTCCCAGAGTCAATCAAACAGTTCCAAGAGAAGCTGCAAATGTTCCTTCCATGTGTGACTGGAAATCACTCAGTCGTCGATATAAACCACACGATTGTTTAATTCAGAAATGACTTTATTGGTTAGTCTTTGAAATGTGACTGGCGCATTATTCATACCAAATGGCATGACTTTAAATTGGTATAGTGCGTTCAGTGTCATAAAAGCTGAAATTCTCTTTGTGCTTTCAGATAAAGGTACCTGCCAGTATCCTCTGAGTAAGTCCAACTTACAAATATAATCTGCTTGTCCAACCTTCTCAATACAGCCTGTTAAACGTGGAATAGGATACAAATCAGACTTTGTAACTGCATTGACTTTGCGATAGTCCACGCAGTCATTGGGTACCACATGGTTTTGGCACCATTACTATGGGTGAGCTCTAGGTGCTGCAACTCACTTTGATTATGTTGTCTTTGAGCACGCGTTCAATCTCTTCTTGAACCTGTGTCGACTTTATAGGGTTAAGTCTATTAGAATGTTGCTTAATTGTAACAGCATTTCCTATATCTACATCAAGTGAAAAGGGTTAATACTTCCCATCTTATTCCCACATATGTTCCCATGCAATAGTAATAACTCTTTCAAGTCATTTTGATTTTCCTTTGGAAGGTAACTCCATAATTTATCCCAATTTTTGAGACTTCCTCATTGTCCAATTCAGAATCCTCTGAACTTGGTTCTTCACTCTGTTGTAACGAGTAACACATTCTCCTTTTGCTTTCCTTCCCTATCACAATACGTTTTGAGCATATTCACACGACACACTGATATTTCTTTCTTTCTGGCATTCTTATCAAATAGTCTAAATGTGTGGTCTCTAAACTCTGACTGTTCAATTTTTCCTTAAGTAATTTCAGTGGTCCTCTCACCTCATGCCCCAAAACTAATTCAACTAGATTGAATTTGGTAGATTCATTTAGTGCATCACTAATTGCAAAAAGTACAAATGGAATTCCTTTATCCCAATCCCCTGGACAATCTTGACTGTAAACCCTCAACATGGTCTTTAAAGTTTGATACCACCGCTGTAATGCTCCCTGCAATTCTGGATAGTGTGTAGTGGATTTGAATTGTTTTACTCCTAAGCTATCCACTACTTCCGTAAATAATTTTGATGTAAAATTTGACCCTTGATCTGATTGTATTTCTGTGGGTAGTCTGTATCTAGTGAAAAATTTGAGTAACTTTGCAATCCTTTTAGCTGTGATATTGCATAATGGAATGGCCTCTGAAGATCTAGTGGACACATCCACTATTGTCAACAAATACTGATTCCCACTTTTTGTTTTCGGCAGTGGTTCTACGCAATCAAATAAGACCTTTGTAAAAGGTTCCTCAAATGCAGGAATAGGTCTTAAAGCTGCTGAGGTTGTTCAATTACCTGACATGTCTGGCAAAATCGAACGACATCCTTATGCACAAAAACAAAGTTACTGGAAAAGCTCCGCAGGCCTAGCAGCATCTGTGAAGGTAAAAACAGAGTTAACATTTTGGGTCTGGTGACCCTTCCTCAGAGCTGTAGTTCTGAAGAAGGGCCGTGGGGCCCGAAACGTTAACTCTGTTTTTTTTCTTCACAGATGCTGCCAGACCTGCTGAGCTTTTCCAGCAACTTTGTTTTTGTTCCTGATTTACAGCATCTGCAGTTCTTTTGGATTTTAATTACATCCTTATGCAGTCCAGGCCAGTAAAGCATCAGAGGAGCAGGAAAGCTGATGTTTCGGGTCTGGACCAGCTCTACACCTTGTTATCTCAGACTCCAGCATCAGCAGTTCCTACTATCCCCACGCCAGTAAAAATGTTTTTGTGTTTTTGCTTGAGTTTTCCTTACTCCCAAATGACCTTCTCCTGGTAATTCACGTTCTAACTGTAACACCGCCTTTCCAGGACCCACTGGTAATACAACTTGATGAACTTCTGCCCATTTCTCATTCATCCACCTGAATATGTGATGTTCTCCATTTCCTCATCAAGATGTCATTTTTATGATAGCAACATTTTGAAATACATTCAGTTTCTTTTTCTGTGTATGCTTTTTGATACAATTGCTTTAGTTTTTCATCTTTCTGTTGTAATTCAGTTAATTTCTCTAAACTAAAAATATCCCCTTTGTGCTGCACCTGTTCTTGTTTTTTTTCTCAGCCATTCGATCAGACATGGTCTGTGATAATTGTACTTCAACTTCCTTTATCTTTATTCTTTGATTTCGTTCCTGCTTCAACCTGTGGCTTTGTGACCTTGTTATTCACACAGTCAGGAAAAATCCCAGGATATACATCCTGTAATATCTCAGTTGCCTGATCTTCCACTGGCTTTTCAACCACAGTAGTCAGCACTCACACCTGTGATCCAGCTATATCATTACCAAGGACAAATTGTATTCCTGGAGCCAAGGGTTCCTCCAGTACTCCTACCAGCACTTCTCCACTTTTCACCAGATACTCCAACATTACTTTACATAATGGAGCACTCCTTGTCTCACCATAAATTCCATATTTCACCGCTTTTTCAGGCAGTAGTCCTTTTGAATTACATATCTCCTCATCTGTCAACATCAAAGATTGACATGCTCCCGTGTCTGTTAAAACTGTAATTTCTTTACCTGCTCCTGCTGGCAAATGCGAATAAACCTTACCCTCGCAAGTAAATGGTGTAAGAATCTCTGGTAACCTTGACCATGTTGTACATCCTGGGATATACTTGTATATCTCAGATTCTCCAGCATCTGCAGTTCCTACTATCTCTTGTACATCCTGGGGCAGCTTTTTAGCTCCCAGTATGCTTTCCTTTAGCACTTAAACAAAATTCACTGGCTTATCCTTTTTTTCCCCACATCCGTCTTCCCAGTGCTTTTTCTAAACCACCAAAACTGCAACTGCATGTGGCCTACTTTATAGTGAAAACACCTGAGCTTTTTTACTTCTCTTTCCCCCTCATGGATTTCCTTTCTAACCCTGTGGTAAACTACCTTTATTATCTTCAATGAGATCTCCTTTTCCTTGACCACGTGAGGATTTCTTTTACCCAATTCTTATCCCTCACAGATTGAAATTGATGTTGGAAGCCAAACTTTGATTTATGAACCAGCTCATAATCGTCGGCCATTTCAGGTGCTAATCTTGCAGTTTTAACTTTCTGCTCTTCCACATGAGTTCTCACTACTTCAGGAAGTGAATTTTTGAACTGCCCCAAAATAATTGTCTCTCTAAGAGTGTCATATGTTTGAACTATTTTTCAGTGCTCTTATATACCTATCAAAATTACTTCAATTCTTTCAAACCCAAAGTACGTTTGACTAGGGTCCTTCCTTAGATTCCTGAAACATTGTAGGCTTCTGGCACTAGCGCATATGCACTTAAGATGACTTTCTTCACCTCCCCAGATACCTACTATGATAGTAATGCACATACCTCACTAGCTTTACCTACCAACTTTGTTTGTATCAACAATACCCACACTGTCTTCACTTCATTTGTTCAGCCACTTTCTCAAATGAAATGAAGAAGGCTTCTACATCCTTCTCGTTGAATTTAGGCAATGTTTGGACATATTTAAACAGATCCCCACCAAGCCTTTGGCTACAATGGGTTTGCTCCTCATCGCTATCTCCTTGCTAAGCCAACTGTCTACCTTCATCATAGAATCCTTACAGTGTGGAAACAGGCCCTTTGACCCAACAAGTCCACACCGACTCTTGCAGTATCCCACCCAGACCCATCCTTCTAATTTACACATCCCTGAACACTGGGGGTAATTTATCGTGGCCAATCCACCTGGCCTGCACATCTTTGGACTGTGGGAGGAAACCGGAGCACACCTGCGCAAACACGGGGAGAATGTGCAAATTCCACACAGACAATTGCCCAAGGGTGGAATCGAACCTGGGTCCCTGGCGCTGTGAGGCAGCAGTGCTAACCACTGAGCCACTGTATCGTCCTACCTTCTACCTTCACCTCTGCCCTTTTAAGTTGACGTTCCTCTCTAACTGCCAACTTATGAAGTTCAAACTCTATTTCTGCTTTTCTTCTCTCTTTTTCTTCTGCTAAGGCCTTCCTCTCTTTCCTCTGCTTTTAATGATAATGCAAGCTGTTTTATTTCCTTTTCTCTTTCTTTTAATTCTGCTAGGGCTATTCGTTCCTTTTCTTTTGCCTCTCCTTCAAGCTGCTTCATTTGCAGTTAAATTCTAGCCATTTCTAATGATTCTGTTGGCATTTCCAGCAATTTTAAATGTTGAGCTATTGTTGTAATTACTTCCCCTTTTCTCACAGATGCAGGCAACCCCGACTCCAGCTTGTCTGCCAGTTCCAACGGCTTTGCCTTGCTCACTTTTAGTAAAAATTCCTGAAGTCATCACTTCCATCCCCAGAAAATTTAGTGACCAAAAGAACCATTACTACACAAGGCACACCCTGCTTAAACCAACCAAATTCAACACCCAAAACAAAAGGTACTAACACCTACCACTTGCTGCCTTTGACTTGGAATTATAGATTTGAATCGCAGCAAGAGCCCCCAGTTTGTTATGGACCAGACCAGACCCCCTCAGAATATTTTAAAATGGTAGTCTAGACCCTAACTTGTTGTTATTTTAAATTTAGGTGTGAATTTCCTGTTCCAGATGTGATGCAACTTGTCAAACTACTCAACGTTAAGCAAAACACAATTTATTTAAACACTATAGTAAAATACAAACAAAATGTAGAGGAATTTAGAATAGCTTAACTGTTGGAAAACTTAACCAAATAATAGATACAGTACCTTTTACGAATTAACTGTTCCAGTATAGTAAGATCCCATAAACACACCCCTTGGCAAAAAGGCAAATTCAGACATGGGTTCTTACATGCAGTTCTGCAATCCAGGAGGAAGAAACATCAAGAGAAAATTCAGGGAGCGTAGCAGCCAAGAAACATTCACTGAAGCTTCCAACTCTTTGGAGACCTCCAAACAGCTTCTGATGTTACTGAAAAAAACCAAAACCTAGAAATCTGGATCTGTGAGAGCTGGCCATACCCATTCAGGCTGCTTACATTGTTCCAATTTTTTTAAAAAAAACCTAAAGGCCTCACAAGTTGTTTACTTAAGTCATCTTCAATTAGCCAGTTCATTCCTCGTATAAACTCTCTTCAAAACAAATCAGGACAAAATAACCTTTTAAAATGACAGCATCGTTGCAAAACCTTGGCCAGGTTTTGTACTTAAGGTATTACTATTTATTGCAAATAAATCAGTTCTAAGCACAGGCAAACAAAGTATGAGTTTTCAACTTATAGCTCTACTTCTAAGATATGTAGCAGACTGATACTGGTTTTAAAAACAAGGATATGATGGATGGAGAAAAAAAATTAGGGGAACACCATTCAATTTAATGAGTCCACAGGACTCAATGAGGTGTCCTTTTGCTGCTTCTGAGTCCTTTTGATCACCTTTTTCCTTTTCCAAGTTTTTTTCAGTCGTTGCAGCATACACGTGGCAGTTGAAACACTGTTCAGTGTCTTGGTCATTGGTTAGAACCAGCAGCTTGTCGGCGAATGGTGAATGAGAATAGCTAGCTATCTTCCCCTTTATTACTTCTCTGTAAGGAGAGAGCAGTGCTACAGCTTTTCCCCACTGTATAGTCCACACACACAGTCTGTCCACCTGCATAGGAGCCAACAGAGTTGACTCCTGAATCACATAGCCTGTTGATTGGTTTTTGAATCATGAACAGTTATCTCTGGGCAAGGACACCAGGACAACTACGGGTGCCACTTAGTCTCTTGCATCTCTTCTCCACATGATAACCCCCCCTCTGCATCCCACCCAAACAAAGTGTCTCTCTCATGCACAAACACACTCAGGCTGTCTGTCACTCTCTCTCTGGCTTGCTCTATCTCGCTCTCGCTCTTGCTTTCTCTCACACATTCAGTCACTGTCTCTCTTGCTCGCTCGGTCGCTGTCTGTCTCGTTCAGTGTCTCTGTCTGTCCCACTCTGGGCCTGTGCCTGTACCTGTCTGTCCCGCTCAGGGCCTGTGCCTGTCTGTCCCATCCCAGGCCCGTGCCTGTGCCTGTCTGTCCCACTCCGGGCCTGTGCCTGTTCCTGTCTGTCCCGCTCAGTGCCTGTTCCTGTCTGTCCCGCTCCGGGCCCTCGCCTGTGCTTCTCTGTCCCGCTCCGGGCCCTCGCCTGTGCTTCTCTGTCCTGCTCCGGGCCTTTGCCTGTGCCTGTCTGTCCCGCTCTGGGCCTGTGCCTGTCTGTCCCGCTCTGGGCCTGTGCCTGTCTGTCCCGC
>NC_063363.1:31412343-31412708 GCF_021869965.1 Rhincodon typus | reverse complement strand
GCCTGTGCCTGTCTGTCCCGCTCTGGGCCTGTGCCTGTCTGTCCCGCACTGTGCCAGCCTGTCCTGCTCCTGGCCTGCGCCTGTTCCTGTCTGTCCCACTCCAGATCTTTGCCTGTGCCTGTCTGTTCCGCTCTGGGCCTATGTCTGTGCCTGTCTGTCCCGCTCCAGGCCTGTGCCTGTCTGTCCTGGTCCGGGCCTGGGCCTGTGCGCCTGTCTCTGTCTCTGTCCTGGTCCGGGCCTGGGCCTGTGCGCCTGTCTCTGTCTCTGTCCTGGTCCGGAACTGGGCTTGGGCCTGTGCCTCTCTCTCTGTCTCTGTCCTGGTCCGGAACTGGGCTTGGGCCTGTGCCTCTCTCTCTGTCTCTGTC
>NC_063363.1:31380218-31412333 GCF_021869965.1 Rhincodon typus | reverse complement strand
TGGTCCGGAACTGGGCTTGGGCCTGTGCCTCTCTCTCTGTCTCTGTCTCTGTCCTGCTCTGAGACTGTTCCTGTGTGTCTGTCTCTCTCTGTCTCATGCCGGGACTGTGTGTCTCTCTCTCTCCCTCTGTCTTGTGCCACGACTCTGTCTGTGTCTCTCTTTCGTGCCAGGACGTTGTCTGTCTGTCTTGCTCCTTGCCTCTGTCTGAACAAGGCAACAATGTAAATATAATTCATAACGAATTCCAATACTTGGTTTAAAACTGCAATTTTATCTTCCATAGTTTGGTCCTTGATTTAAACCAGTATCCTTTTCCCATTTTATGTCTCGTTCCAAAATAATTTGGTCTTTACATCTGCTTGTATCTGACTTCATATGCTCCATGCATTTCAACCATTAACTACTCGTTGATTAACCTTTTCGTTACATTGATTCTTTAGCCAAGTCCCTTAAATCTTTATCATCTAGTTCTCAGTATCTCCCACAGAGGGAACAACTTCTTTCTCTGTTTGTCTAGGTTAGACATGATCTTGAAAGCCTGTATTAAATTTGCTGTCAGTTTTCTCTGGATCAACCTCAATCTCAATCTATTCAATTAATGAAATCCTGTTTTCTCATTGGGGATACGCTCCATCATTCTGTATGGTCTTATCTGTGCTAAATGGGACAGAATTCAAACAGATCTAGCAACTCAAGACTATGTATCCCTGAGGTGCAGTGGGCCATCAACAACAGTAGAATTGTACTGCAGCACAATCTGCAATCTTATGGCCCAGCATATTCCCGACTCCTCCATTACCATCAAGCCAGGGGATCAACCCTGATTCAGTGGAAAATGCAGAAGATGTGGCAGGAGCAGCACCTGGCAGCATTAAAGTGTCAACCTGGTGAAACTAGCAAACAGGACTACTTGAATGGCAAACAATAGACAGATCTAAGCGATCAGGTCTAAGCTCTGCAGTCCTGTCACTTACATGTATGTGAATGGTAGTGCAACTCACTGGAGGAGGAAGCTTGACAAATATCCCAGTCCTCAATGATAGATGAACCCAACACAACAGTGCAAACAATAAGACTGAACCATTCACAGTAATCTTCGGCCAGAAATACACAGTGGATGATCCATCTTGTTCTCTGCCACTGGTTCTCCACATTACAGATACCAGTCTTCAGCCAATCTGATTCACTCCATGTGATATTAACAAACAGTTGGAGGCACTGAATAGTGCAAAGGTTATAGGCCCTGACAACATTTTGGCATTACTACTAAAACTTGTACTCCAGAACTTGCCGCTCCCCAAGCTGTTCGAGTACAGTTACATCACTGATATTTACCCAACAATGCCGAAAATTGCCCAGGTATGTCCTGTTGCATACAAAATAGGACAAATCCAACCCAGCCAATTACAATCCTGGCAGTCTGCTCTCAATCAGCAGTGAAGTAATGGAAGGTATCACCTCGCACTTTTCAACATTAAATTCCATTTGTCATCATTCAGCCCATTGGACTGGCCGCTGTAATATCCTGTAGTCAAAGGCTTTCTTCCTCTCTGTTTATCACACCACCGATTTTTATGTCATCTACGAACATACTGATCATACCTCCCACATTCGTTTTTAAATCATTAATGTTAACAAAAATGTACCCAGCAAAGGACCCAGCAATGAACTCTGTGGCACCCCACTAGATATTTTTAAAAGTCTTTTAATAGTATGTCACACAGGCTTCCAGTCACAAAAGCATCTTTCTACCATCACCCTCTGTTTCCTGCCACTATGCCGATTTTAGATCCAATTTGCCAAATTGCTCTAGATCCCATTGGCTCGATCAAAGAGATTGTTTCTAGAGGAACTTCTTGAAGGAGAAAAGGAAGAAAGGTGGAGAGCTTTCAGGAGGGAATTCCAGAGTTTAGTGCCCAGTCTGCCAAAAGCATAGCCACCAATGGAGGAATGATTAAAATCAGGATTGTTTGAGAGGCTAGAATTAAAGAAACACATATCTCTGAGATTTCTGGGTCTGAAAGAGATCATAGAATATCAAGAGACAAGGCCACAAAGTAATCTAGATACAAAATGGGGGATTTAAACCTCAAGACTTTGCCTGACTGGAAGACAATGTCGGGTAGTAAGCAGGGGTAATGGATGAATGAGACTTAGTGTGAGTTAGACATGACCAGGGAGTTTTGCATACATCAGATTACAGCAAATATAATATGGGAGACGAGCCAGGCCATTTTAAGACAGTAGATTGCAATCTAAGAGCTACTGTACAGACTAGCCCGAAAACACACGGAATAAAATTACATGAGATAGCAAGAACTGCAGGCGCTGGAGTCAGAAATAACAAAGTGTGGAGCTGGAAGAACATAGGCCAGGCAGCGTCAGAGGAACAGGAAAGCTGACGCTTTGGGTTGGGACCCAAATTCAGAAATCAGAAAACTCAGAAATTCAGGAATAAAATTACACCTTTATGTTTTTGGCAGATTTTCCACAGGTTCTTGATTCAACTGACTGAAACCAGCCCTGGCCTCTGTATGAAGATTGAGGTTCTGGTGACTGCAATGGTTTGGGAAGTTTTTTTTTTCAAATTGTGCTAATTTTCTTAGGTGTATGAACATTATTAGCTATGTTTTGAAAAGGTTTTCAGACTAAAAACAAATTACCCCAAAAAAATCACGAATGTACTACAGCGAATCTGTCACACAGTTTGCTGTCACCTCTTTTGGGATTAATCTGCACTTTGATTTTGAAATACACATGGGTTACTGGACATCCTTATTAACAAAACTTATCATAGAATCCCTACAGGTCATTCATTCCATCACACCGACCCTCTGAACAGCATCCCATTCAGACCCAACCCTGTACCCTATGTCGGTAACTCTGCGTATCCCATGGCTAAACCACCTAGCCTACACATCCCTGCACTTTATGGGCAATTTAGTATGGCTAATCTACCTAACCTACACATCTTTGAACTGTGGGAAGAAACCTGAGCACCGGAGGAAATCCACTCAGGCACAGGGAGGAGCTGTTTTCAGCTGTATTAATAAAATTGTACTGGGTTACCATTCTTAACACAAATATGACTTAATCAAAGGAACAAAAATAGGGTTTATAATACTGTCTAACTGCACCAGTTCAGGAAAACATTATTTTTGTACAGTAAGGGGCACAGAACGCAGCCCCTTGTGGGGCACCAGTTTTGAGGATTATCGTAGAGGAGGTGCTGTTGTCCATCTTCACTGATTGCAGTCTGTGGGTCAGGAAGCCGAGGATCCAGTTGCAGAGAGCGGAGCCGATATCTAGTCTTGGAGTTTTGACATTAATCTGGAAGGGATTATGGTGTTGAAGGAGGAGCTATAGTCAATGAATAGGAGCCTGACATAGGTGTCCTTGTTAACCAGATGTTCCAGGGATGAGCGTAGGGATATGGAAATACATCCGTTGTGAACCTGTTCCACTGGTAGGCAAATTGCACGGGATCAAGGCAGGCTGGGCGGCTAGAGTTGATGTGGGCCGTGACCAGACTTTCAAAGCACTTCATGATTATGGAGGTCAGAGCCACTGGGCGGTAGTCATTAAGACAAGTTGCATGTGTTTTCTTTGGTATTGGGATGAAGGTGGTCTTCTTGAAGCAGGTGGGGCCTTCAGATTATAGAAAGGAGAGGTTGAAGAATTCAGCAAGTACTTCCTCCAGCTGGTCTGCACAGGATTCAAGTGCACAGCAGAGGGAATTCCAGGATTTTGACGCAACAACAGTGAAGCAATGGTGATACATTTCAAAGTTAGAATGGCGAAGGATGACTTGGAGGGGAACGTGGAGGAAGTGGCATGCTGATGTATCTGTTGCCCTTGTCCTTTTAGATGGAAGTGATCGTGGGTTTGGAAGGTGCTGTCTGAGGATCTTTGGTGAATTTCTGTATGTATCTTGTAGATAGTACACACTACTGCTACTGAGCATCGGTGGTGGAGGGAGTAGATGCAGGGCCAATCAAACAGTCTGCTTTGTCCTGGGTGGTGCCAAGCTTATACTCACACAGTAATACTGCATGGAAACAGACCCTTCGGCCTAACTCATCCACGCCAACCAGACATCCCAATCTGATCTAGTCACATTTGCCAGTGTTTGGTCCATTTCCCTTTAACCCCTTCCTGTTCATATAACCATCCAGATGCCTTTTAAACATTGTAATTTTACCTACCTGTTACACTTGCTATGGCAGCTCAGTTGCCACATTGTCAATCTTTCCCCTCTCACCTTAAACCCATGCCCTCTAGTTTTGGACTACATCACCCTAGGAAAAGGACCTTGGCTATTCACCCTATCCATGCCCATCATGATGCTATAAACCTCTATAAGGTCAACCCTCAGCCTCCGACACTCCGGGGGGGGGGGGGAAAGCACCAGCCTGTTCAGCCTCTCCCTCTAACTCAAACTCTCCAGTCCTGGCACCATCTTGTAAATCTTTTCTGCATCCTTTCAAGTTTAACAACTTCCTTCCTATAAAAGAGCGACCAGAATTGTACGCAGTGTTCTAAAAGTGGCTTCACTGTTGGCCTGTACGGCCGCAACTTGCCTTCACAACTCCTGTACTCAGTGTTCTGACAAATGAAGGCAAGCCTGTCAAATGCTTTCTTCACCACTCTGTCTACTTGCGACTCCACTTTCAAGGAACTATGCACCTCCACCCCAGGTCTCTTTATTAACTGTATAAGTCCTGCCCTGGTTTGCTTTGCCTAAATGCAACACTTTACATTTATCTAAATTAAACTCCATCTGCCGTTCCTTGGTCCATTAGCCCATTTGATCAAGATCCTGTTGTACTCTGTGAGAATCTTCTTCACTGACAACTACACCACCTATTTTTGTGTCATCTGCAAATTTATAACCATGCCTCCTATATTCACATCCAAATCATTTATATAAATGACGACAAGCAGTGGACTCAGCATTGATCCTTGTGGCACGCTGCTACTCACAGGTTCCCAGTCCAAAAGGCAACCCTCAACCATCACCTTGTCTCCTACCTTTAAGCCAATTTTGTATCTGATTTAACCTTCAAGTGTTGTCGGAGCTGCATTCATCCAGGCAAGTCGAGCATGTTTCATCACACTCCTGACCTGTGCCTTGTAGATAGTGCACAGGCTTTGGGGAATCAGGAGGTGAGTTACTTGTCGCAGTATTCGTAACCTCTGACCTGCTCATGTTGCCAAAATTTATGTGGCAAGCCTAGCTAAGTTTCTGGTCAATGGTCACCCCAAGGATGTTGATAGTGGGGGATGCAGTGATGGTACTACCATTGAATATCAAGGAGCAGTGGTTACATTTCTCTCTCATTGGAGATTGTCATTGCCTAGCATTTGTGTGATGCAAATGTTACTTGCACGTGTCAGCCCAAGCCTGAATGTGGTCCAAATTTTGTTGCATTTGAACATGGACTACTTTAGTATCCGAGCAGTCACAATGGTGCTGAATATTGTGCAATTATTGGGGAACATCCCCAAAGGTCGTTGGTGAAGCAGCTGAAGATGGTTGGGGCTAGGGCACGACCACCTTGAGGAACTCCTGCAGACCTGCAGCTGAGGTCGTTGACCTCCAACCACTATAACTATCTTCCCATGTAACAGGTATGACTCCAACCAGCAGAGAGTTTGTCCCAGATACCCATTGATTCCAGTTTTGTTAGGGCTCCTTGATGACACCCTCAATCAAATGCATCCTTGATGTTAAGGGCTGTCACTCTTCGCTGCTTATAGCACTTTAAGGTAAGGAGCAGGAGGTTTAGAGGGGATTTGAGGAAAAATGTTTTTGTTCTTTATGATAGTGGGTATTGGAAACTCACTGCCTAAAAGGGCGTAAGGGACAGGAAGCAGCAAGACATCTAAGAAATCTTTGGATGAGCACTGTAAATGTCATATTGTACAGGACTACTGGCCTAGTGCTGGAAATTGGGATCGGGATAGATAGTTGCTTGATGACCAGTTAGGATTAGGACCTAATGGACCTTTTTCCATGCTGTAAAAACTCTGACTATAATTGGCTCTGGTTTCTTGTGTGACTCTGGGTCAAATATTGCCTCCTACAAAATGCCTTGAAGCATTTTATTGCGTTAGAGGTGCTACATTTGTTGAAGTTGTTCTGAAACACACAGACACACACACACGCACAAGCAGACATGCGCACACGCACACAGACACGTTTATTACTCTGTCATTAGAACATCATGCCACCCTTTGGTAGGAGCCTGAACAAAATCAGCCAGTTGCCATCCTGCTTAAATCAACTGATTATAATTTAATCTGTTTCATCAGTTGAAGTCTGTGTAAGTAGAGCTTTTGCACATATACATACTCTTGAATGCAGAAGGTTCGATCCTGCAGCAATGTTTGTTTTCTTAATTATCTCCAGCTTTTGTTTTTCATTGGAGTATAGCAGAGTGCCTCTTTGCTTGTGACAGGTAAGGCTGGGGAATTGAGTTCTTAGATTAACATGAGATGTCTTAAAGTAGTTGCCCACAAAAGGATGATGTAACAAAAATATGTTGAGCATCATTACCATTCAGAGATTATTGAGTATACTGTTTATTTGTAGTGGAATACATATAATGCCAAGGGCAACTTATTTTAAACTTGACTTTGGTATCAAGTTGCCAGAAACACATACTAGATGTAATTGTTTTTAAGGTGTTTCTGGATTGATAAAAGGTATCTTTCAAATTGAGACATTTTTGGTGTTTTCTTGCGTAGTTTGCTGTTTATAAGTCCTGAAAGTGCTTTTGTTTGCAGAATGTAATTGAATTCTCTGTCAATAGACAACAAGTAACAGCTGATTCACTATGAACATGAACAGCGAGTGTTGTTAGCTTCTTGACCATAAAGAGCACCAAACCGAGTTTGAAGCTGGTCTCACTTGATAAAAGCAGTTGTGTTTTCCATGATCAAAGACAGAAGTTGCTGGAAAGCTCAGCAGGTCTGGCAGCATCTGTGTGGAAAAAAAAGATCAGAGTTAACATTTTGGGTCCGGTGACCCTTGCTCAGAACTGAGGAAGGGTCACCAGATCTGAAATGTTAACTGTGACTTTTTTCTTCACAAATGCTGCCAGACCTGCTGAGCCTTTCCAGCAACTTCTGTTTTTGTTCCTGATTTACAGCATCTGCAGTTCTTTCAGTTTTTATTTAGTGTTTTCCATGATACTTGCTCGCTGCCAATTAGAAGCAAAACCCTCCCTAGTGGATTCAATAAGATAAATTATGCTCTGTTACCATTATTTTGTATGCTGTCAGCTAATTCAGCACTGGCTACAGGTCAAACCTGGGACCTCTTTGGATTCGTGCGCCAAGCACTGCCCCACATCATGAACTGAGCCACGAAAGAGCTCTTGCTCAATTATAACAATTCCCAGTAATGTCACTTAAGAGTTCAACATAGTTTACATCACATTGCAACACATTTAGGGTTCAGAAGCCAGACAAAAAGTGAATAAAGCAGTTAATGTACGTTTTATTTAAGGTATTTGAGATGAAATTTAAATTGGGCAGGATTTAAAATATTCTGGCTCACTTGATTTTATTGGGCTGTCAGGCACGTTCATTAATATCACAGACTGATGTATTTTGTCTGTGTTGAGATTTTAATTTTACATCTGTGTTGTGAAATATATCTCTTAGCTATTTTTCCATTGGGTGCTGGCCATGACACACACATCAAAGTAGCACACCTGTCATGAGTTGTCTACTTAACCTTCTCTTCCAGCACTTATCATAGCCACTGAATCATCTGAAATGCAATGGAAATCTTTTGCTTCAGTTCTTCAGAATTTTCTCTAACTTGTTTTAGTGCTACCCTACCAGTACTTTACAGGATAAAATCTTGCCTTATTTTAAATTGTACTTATAAGAGTTGTATATCAGTCATACTGTAGGGCCTGCGCACGTAGAAATGTTTTTGTCAGGGAGAGCATCTGAGCAGCTGTTCAGAGCTGGGAGCAATTCTTCCACTTTCCTCCAGCTGTGTTGTTCCTTATGTATGTACTAATCAATTTCTTGTGATGTGGGTGAGTTGAGACCAAGTATAGGTCATCAAGTGAAGTGAGGCTCAAACCAGGTTTCGTAGACACCATTCAAATCATACAAAAACAGACTTAGAATTTTGTTTGTACGTTCTTATTTCCACACCTCATCTAGAGAAAAATGCAGTTATGCCTTGGATATTGTAATGCAGTTTCCATTTCCAAATCTTTTCAAGTGTAGAAATTTGGTGAGTTAGTTACCCCTTGCTTAATGTGTTGGAACAAGAGCAATTCTTTTGTATTGGCCTCTCAGAGTAAATTCACTAAGCCTTGCTATTTTATCCACAATTGTCAGACAACATAGATCTTATTAATTCAACTGTTATCCCTTTTGCAGGAGAGAGGAGGAAATAATTCTTACACTCATGAAGCCCTCACTCTTAAATACAAGCTGGACAATGAGTTTGAGTTGCTATTTGTGGTGAGTATTCAACAGTTAGGATATTGTATATATTTGTGTAAAAGTCAAATTTTTTAGACTTTTTTTTTAAGGTTAGATTTATGGGGTGAACTATTACTTGGATACTAGTTTTGAGGGGCTGAAATTCATGCTACAGTCCAAAATATCACATCATATATATGAACAGAAGCCCACTTGATGTCTAAATGAATAAAGAAAAAAAAACAAATTACAGTAATTCCACGAGTGCTACAGGGGATCTGAGCTGAGCTGCGCTGTGCACAAAAGGAGGTTGACCTGATGGGTCTTAAACTTTCATGCAACATTCTTTTATTTCCCTCTGTTTTCTCTTGTCTACTCTTGTTTTAGTTTTTCACACTAACATTTTAAGCTTTTATTTCTGATTTAAAAAGTTATCAGACGTTTGACTGTCATACTGTCTCACCAATCGTTGTAGCCGTGAGAAATCATCAACTGCTGGACGTCCAATCAATCTGTGATATGATAATTATTGGGAAGTAAATGCATATAGATCTGTCTGATATAGGAACTGATGGTGTGATAAACTTTGCATCGCACTAATTATAGTGCTCATTCAATAATGAACTTAAGAAATCCGTAGCCTAACGTTGGTGTCAATTATACATTAAAACACATGATAGCATGAAAAAAATGCAATTCCTCATTGTAACATTTATGTACAGGACAATGCCTTGATTCTCAAATGTTGATTTGTTATCTGTGAAGAACTAGGGTCAACTTTTATGTGACATATATGGAAAATTCCAGATTATTTGGCCAAAAATAGGGGGTTGACTTTTACGTGAGATCATCTTTCACTTGAGTATCTACGGTACTTTCAGCAAGAGGTTATTCTGCATCTCATGTCTATTCAGATCCTTTGATGAATCTCAATGTTAACAAATGATGGGCTACAAATTCCTTAAATCTGAGGCTATGAGCGCAAGAAAATCATAATCACAAGGATGAAAGAATTTGCTTCAGTGGGAGTGCAGTAAAATCTGTTCAGTTGGACAGGTAGTGACTATTGCAAACAATGTGTTTTATAATGGCTTAAGCTGCATCTTGCAACTTTCAAGTATCCATGGTTTCAAGCTTTTAATGCACCAAAATACTAGGCCGCCTCCTCAGAGCTAGGAGCTACAGCAACAATAATATAAGAGTAGAAGTAGCACTGATGAAATCGGTGACAAATTCAGGATCAGTATTTTTCAAAATGGAGCAGTATTAGTTTGCTGGATCCTTCACCAGTTGCAGCTGTTGGTGCTAGAAGCAGCTACCTATAAGAAAGGGAAGAGAATAAATATCTGGAAAAATGGAGTTTGAGAAGATTGGGTGCGACAAGAAAGAGGGCCGCAGGCTGAACTTCTCGTTCTGTCTTGTAATTTCACAACTTTCCCTCTTGTTTATGGCTGGTGTCTTGTTGTAAGGTCATAGAGACGTACAGCATCGAAACAGACCCTTCAGTCCAACTCAGCCATCTGGATGCCTTTTAAATGTTGTAATTGTACCAGCCTCCACCACTTCCTCTGGCAGCTCATTCCATACACACTGCACCCTCTGCATGAAAAAGTTGCCCCTTCAGTCTCTTCTAAATCTTTTCCTTCTCACGTTAAACCTATGCCCTCTAGTCTTGGACTCCCCTATCTTGGGAAAGACTTTGATTATTCACTGTATCCATATGCCTCATGATTTTATAAACCTCCATAAGGTCACCTCTCAGCCTCCAATGCTCCAGCCTATTCAGCCTCTCCCTATAACTCAAACCCTCCAACCCTGGCAACATCCTTGTAAATCTTTTCTGACCCTTTCAATGTCACAACAACTTTCCTATCACAGGGAGACCAGAATTGAATGCAGTATTCCAAAAGTAATCTAACCTATATTCTATACTTGTGCGGTAGTTAGTACTGTACTGTATCGGCGCAGCCTCGTGCTCCCACGAGGAGCTCAAACAGTTCATCCCCTTCACTAACACCTTCCACCCCAACCTTAAGTTCACCTGGACCATCTCTGATGCCTCTCTCTCCTTCCTGGACCTCTCTGTCTCCATCTCTGGCATCCACCTGGAAACCGATATCCATTTCAAGCCTACCGACTCCCACAGCTACCTAGAATACACCTCCTCTCACCCACCTTCCTGTAAAAAGGCCATCCCCTATTCCCAATTCCTTCGCCTCCGCCGCATCTGCTCCCGAGATGAGGCATTCCACTCCCGGACATCCCAGATGTCCTCGTTTTTCGAGGACCACAACTTCCCCTCCACAGTGGTCGAAAACACCCTCAACCGTGTCTCTCGCAATTCCCACAACTCATCCCTCACACTCCCTACCTGCAATAACAACCAAAACAGAATCCCCCTCGTCCTCACGTACCACCCATCAACCTCCGAATCCAACGCATCATCCTCCGACACTTCCGCCATCTGCAATCTGACCCCACTACCAAAGACATTTTTCCCTCCCCACCGTTATCTGCTTTCCGGAGGGACCACTCTCTCCATGACTCCCTTGTCTGCTCCATACTCCCCACCAGCCCAGCCACCCCTGGCACTTTTCCCTGCAACCGCAGCAAGTGCTACACCTGCCCCTACACCTCCCCCCTCACCCCCATCCCAGGCCCGAAGAAGACCTTCCACTTCAAACAGATGTTGACCTGCACATCTGCTAATGTGGTATACTGTATCCGCTGTTCCCATTGTGGCCTCCCCTACATCGGGGAAACCAAGCGGAGGCTTGGGGACCACTTTGTGGAACACCTACACTCGGTTCGCAACAAACAACTACACCTCCCAGTCGCGAACCATTTCAGCTACCCCTCCCACTCCTTGGACGACATGTCCATCCTGGGCCTCTTGCATTGCCACAATGATGTCACCCAAAAGCTGCAGGAACAGCATCTCATATTTCGCTTGGGAACCCTGCAGCCCAATGGTATCAATGTGGACTTCACAAGCTTCAAAATCTCCCCTCCCCTGACCGCATCCCAAAACCAGCCCAGCTCGTCCCTGCCTCCCTAACCATTCTTCCCACCTCAAGCCTCACCCCCATCTCCTACCCACTAACCTCATCCCGCCTCCTTGACCTATCCGTCCTCCCTGAACCGACCTATCCCCTCCCTAACTCCCCACCTACATTCACCTTTACTGGCTCCAACCCCGCTTCTTTGACCTGTCTGTCTCCTCTCCACCTATCTTCTCCTTTATCCATCTTCTATCCACCTCCCCCTCTCTCCCTATTTATTTCAGAACCTCCTTCCCCTCCCCCATTTCTGAAGAAGGGTGTCGACCTGAAACGTCAGCTTTCCTGCTCCTCTGATGCTGCTTGACCTGCTGTGTTCATCTAGGTCTACACCTTGTTATGTCAGATTCTCCAGCGTCGGCAGTTCCTACTATTTCTATACTAGTGCAACATGACCTCCCAGCTCCTATACTCAATGCACTGACCAGTAAAGGCAAGCGCACAAACACCGCCTTCACTGTCCTGTCTACCTGCGACTCCACTTTCAAGTATACTTAAGGATTTCTGGGAACTCCTCATAGTGCCAGTATAGTGTTGAGTAGAATCAGAATGTCCACCCTCCATGTGGAAGAAGCACAAATAGCAATGAACTGGGTAATCAGTCAACAGAACATGAACTCAAGTTGCATGCTGACAAATATCCAACATATTCCTGATCTGAAGTGAAGATCAAACAAAAAATGAATGCTGTGTGAGATGCAGCCAATCCTAAAATAGTTGTTTTTTCCAGCTTACTGTATGTAAAATTAACATGAAAATAATAGCACTATGAAATAATGAATACTTGATACAAGTACCTTTTTTATTTTTACTTTAGTGGCTTCACTATCTATAATGGGTGTTGATTTACTTTTTGCTGTGCAGTGCCCATCCACGTAAACAGCAGGAAAAACCAGTGGATTTTTCCCCCATATTTACTGAAATAAATGCCAACATTACAGGATTAAATGGTATCTTAATGAGTCCATTACATTGACTATATTCTGAGTTTTAACATAGAGGAACTGAATTTTATTTAGAAGTCACACAACACCAGGTTATTGTCCAGCAGGTTTATTTGAAATCACAAGCTTTCGTAACACTGCTCCTTCAGGTGAAGTCTAACCTAGTGTTGTGTGGCTTCTGACTTTGTCCACCCCAGTCCAACACCGGCACGTCCACATCATGAATTTCATTTAGGTAGTTAGACTGTAGAAAGTTGCAGCATGGAAGGATTTGGGGGGTTCTCATGCATAAATCACAAAAAACTAGCTTATAAATTCAGATAATAGGGAAGGCAGAAGGAATGTTGGCCTTTATTATGAAAGCAATATGTATAAAAATAGGGAAGTTCTGCTAAACTGTACAAGGCACTTATTAGAAATGCAACTAGAGCACTGAACATTTTTGGTCCCCTTATCTAAGGAAAGATTTACCGCCACTAGAGGCGGTTCAGAGAAGATTCATTCCTAGGTATGGAGAAGTTTTGTTGTGAGATGTTGAGTAGGTTGGGTTTGTAGTCACTGGGATTTACAAGAATGAAAGGCAACCTTAATGAAACATACAAGGTTCTTAGATGGCATGATTGTTTCTCATTGTGGATGGGATTCTGATCAGAAGGCAGAATCTCAACAAGTGGTCCCCTATTTAAGTCAGAGACAAGGAGGAATTTTTTCTGAGGTTAATGAATCTATGGAATTCTTTACTGGAGAGGCTGGCTCCTTGAATATATTCAAGGTTGAGATGGACAGATTTTCAGTTAGTAAACAAATCAAATATTGTGGGAAAAGGCGCGAAAGTGGAGTTGAGGATTATCAGGTAAGCCATGATCTCATTGAATGGTGGAGCAGACTTAATGGGTCAAGTGGTTTACTTCTGCCCCTATATCTTTATGGTCTTAAGATTCTAAATATTCAAAAATGAAATGGAGTTTTTTTTCATTGACTGATTTTAACACGTTATTGTGACTGTCAGAATGAGACTCAGTTCATTTAATGGCTTTTACCCCTTTCTCTCTGCGCTTCAGGTGGGTTACCAAAAAATTCTGACGCTAACGTATATAGACAAGTTTATTGATGATATCCACATGCAATTTCGGGATAAATATAGGAACCAGTTACAGCAGCAAGGGGTGATGGGTCTCCTTAATGGTTCCTTTGACTTTTCGGATGACTTCAGAGGTCTCCTGAGGTAAGAGAATGAAATTTCACCTTTCAGAACTTACTTTTCCGTTAACTTGTTGTACTTTCAAGGCAAGAAATAACACTTAAGACTTGCTTCAGTCTCTTGTGTGATTATTGCAAGGTGTGAGAATACAAAAAGAAAGGTTTTGCTGTATTGATTCCAAAGAGATATGCAGCGATACAATGGAAATATTCACATCTGTGGAGTGGAAAATTGCTGGAGATAAAGAATCCAATTAAGAGGACAGACAAAACAGCTTGAATTCTTCAGCTTTGAAAGTTAAGTATTGAGGAAAGGTTTATAAGGATATGCAGTTTAGGTCGGTTTGCTTGACAATTGATTTGCGATGCAGAGTAATGCTAACAGCATAGGTTCCATTCCTACAACAGCTGAGGTTACCAGGAAGCATTTTCCTCCTCCTCACCTTGCCTGAGGTGTACTGTCAAACTCTAGTGTTAAACCACCACCAGTCATCTCTGTCTGAAACTTGCCCATGTATTGGCTGTTCTATTTATCTTGAACTATTAGGGGGTTACAGTACATTCTATTTACCATCTTCATCCATTACCCCCCTCTCGTGCTGTAGCTTCCCCTCCTCCTCCCCGCTCCCCACCCCATCAGTAGCATAAATAACGTCCTCTCCCAGCTGTTTCCCTTCTAATGAGGGGTATTGGACTCAAAATGTTAACTGTCTACAGATACTGTTGGACCTGTTGCATTTCTCCAACACTTCTTGTTTTTGTTTCAGATTTCCAGCATCCACAGTTATTTGATTGCCAAACATTATAACTAGTACATTTCAGTCAGATTCAAATGAGCAATTAAAATTCCTGCTGCGTTTGTTTCCTATTGTGGTGCACCTCCTTTAGTTATAGAGTTGCAGAAATGATGAGCACATAATGAAACTATGTGGTCTGTTGTACTCATCATGGTTCTCTACAAGCAAAACTAATCACCGTTGTCTCCCTTTTCCCTGTAGCCCTGTGAATGTTTTCCCTTTAAATAATTTTCCAACTTCAAATTCTAACTTTTTGCTGTGTACAAACATTTTGCCTTATGTTGTCTTCACTTTCACAGTTCACCTTAAATTAATATCCTTTGTCCTTCTGAATTAAACAGTTTTCCCTGTTTTTAATATGAAGCCTTAATCACTGTAATAACCTAATGCAAATTACAGATGCTTCTGAAAGGTTTTTAAACAAGTTTTAGCTAGATTGGGATTGGGGAAAAAGAAATTGAATTACCCTCCAGAAAAGATTACAAACTCATACAGCCGTTTGTCCTGACCCCTGTGATTTTGTTCTCGAAGGAGAACAGCCGTAGCACTCTAATCTCTTCGTTTAATTGAAGACCCTCATTATTGGAACCATGATTGTACTGTTTATAATACCTTCACATCCATCCTAAATCGTGGCATTCAAAATTGGATAATGTTCCAGTTAAGGTTCAAGCAGTGTAACTATAAAAGTTCACTATTAACTTTCTTGCTTTTGCACTCTGTCTCTACTTAAGAGTGCTTTTTTCACCTGCCCTTCCGACTTCAAAAATTTGTGCACGTGCCCACAGGTCTACTCCAGCAGCTCTTTTAAAAACATTCTCTTTGTACTTCCTACCAAAGTATATTTAATTGGCACTTCTCTGCATTAAACTTAATCTATCACTTGTCCACCCATTTCATCAGTGTGTGTGTCCAGTTGAAGTTGATCCTTACCCTCTTTGCAGCTCATAATATGAACAAGAGTAGGCCATTCAATACATTATGATGAATGATTAAACTTCAATGTCTTTTGCCCATCCCATAACCCTGTCTGCCTTTGGTCATCAGTAATTTATTAATCTTTAGCTTAAAGTGAAAGTTTGACCTTTACAGCCTTCTGTGGTACAGAATTCCAAAGGTTCACAACCTGAGTAAAACAATTTCTCCTCATCACAGTCGTAAGTGGCATATCTCTTGTTTGGGGAATGAAGGGAAACATCGTGCCTGCATCTATCCTGCCTATCTCTTTAAGTATTTTGTCGGTTTCAATAGATCGCCCCTCATTCTTCAAAACTAGGATGGAGATGTCAGATACTAAGGGCATAGGCTCAAAATGAGGGGTGGGTAAGTTTAAAGGAGACGTGCAAGACAAGTGTTTTTAACACAGAGGTTGGTTGATGCCTAGAACACACTGCCGGGGGGGGTGATGTGGTGGAAGCATATACAGTAGCAACATTTGAGACCTTTAGACAGTCACATGAACTGGCAGGAAATACAGGGATACAGACCATGTGCAGGCAGATGGGATTAGTTTAGAATGGCATCGTGGTCAGCGCAGACATGGTGGGCCAAAGGACCGGATCCTGTGCAGTACTTTTCTGTTGTGTTCTAGAGAATACCTGCCTAGTTTGCCCAGTCTGCCTTTGTAGAGCATTCTGGGAACAAATCTGGTGAGCTTTCGTTGCGCTCCCTCAGTGGCATTAATATCCTTCCTGACATGGAGACCAAACTGCACACCAGATGTGGTCTAGTCAAGCTCCTGAACAATTGAAGGAAGACTTCACTACTCCTGTTCTTGAAACCTCTTACAATGAAGGCCAGCATTAGCCTTCCTGATAGCTTTCTGCATCTGGGCATGTTAGCCTTCAGTAACTTATCAACAAAGACATCTGAGGGTTTTTGTACATCTGCACTTGCCAACCTCATACCATTTAAGAAATACTCTGAACATATGTTTCTCTTAGCAAAGTGGCCAACCACACATCTTTTTTTTTTGCCAGTTCTTTTCCATTCACTAAGCCTGTCCAAAACCCCTGTTTCACAATATACCCCATTTAGCTTTGTTTTATCTGTAAGATTATTATTATTGTACAAGTTGAAGCTTTTCACTGTACTTTACCATATTGTTTAGTGTAGAGCGCAAGTGACAATAAATCATCATTCACGAATTCATCTTTAAATTTGCAAATCTTGCATTTGATCCCCATCTCCAAATCATTGATATATATTGTGAAAAGCTGGAATTCAAGCATTGATCATTATTGTACCCCATTACCCACAGCTTGCCACTGTGAGAATGGCCAATTTATTCCTTCTGTTTTCTGTCAGTTAGCCAATTGTTAATCCATGCCATTATGTTACCTCCTGTCCCAAATGCTTTAATTTTTCTGACCAGCTTCCTGTAGGGGACTTTATCAAAAGCCTTCTAAAAATCTAAGCATGTCCATCAGCTCTCCTTTATGAATTTTATAAGTAATATCTTCCAAATCCCAAAGTTTGTCAAACATGACTTCCCAATATTTCTAAGTTTTGTATTATCCACATATGAAATTCTGCCCTGGGCACCCAAGTTTGGGCCATTAATATAGTTGAAGAAAAGTAGCGGTCCTGATACTGACCCTGGGTATCCCCCACTGGATACCATCGAAATGTCCTGCTACCCCAATTATTTATCTCTGCTCCAATTCCTGTCAGTCAACCAGTTTCATATTCTTGCTTCTACTGCCCATTTTGTTCCATGCTGATAAACCTGTTATGTGACACTTTATGAAATGTCTTTTGAATGTCCACGTGCACTGCATCAACTGTTTCATTTTGCTCTCAATAATTTTTCATCATTTTGGGAGCTTTGGCTTTGTTTGCCCCACCTTTATCCTCCTATGGAAATAGATTTTGACAGCAGCTGAACTATGTCTTTTAAAGGGAGACCGTTTTCCATTATAGGTTTGCCAGTAATCTCTGATTACATTTAACCAACCCCTGTTCTCAAGCAAATATACAAATTATAGATGAAGGGAGCATCATACTTCACTGTGAATCCCCCTTACAGTAGAATAACTAGCTCGCTTTCCATTATCTAGACTTTTCTTTTGGGATCAGATATCTGGCTACATCCCATAGAGCTACCAGAGAGGGGAGTCAAAAGAAATTTATTTCTCTCAGAATGGAGAATAGAAATCTTATGACAACATTGCGATTTTATTTTAAATGCTTTCTTTTGTCCATTTGTGACTGGATAATTCTGCTCTTAATCCATTCTATTTTGTTGATGTTCTTCAGGGCTGCTGAGGAATGCACCAAAGGAAAAGCACCTTCTGTCATGAAGACATTTGAACAATCTGATAAATCAAAGAAAACTGTGAAATCTATGATAGAAGTCCGTAGAGAAAAGGGGAAGGAGAACAAGAAAAACAAGAAAGATGGTATGTAATGGTGTATTGCAGAGAAAGTGGCTCAGATTGTTTATCGTGCTGTAGTGAAAGAAACAGCTGTGATGAACAGGGTGAAAACTGAAAGAACTGCAGATGCTGTAAATCAGGAACAAAAACAAAGTTGCTGGAAAGCTCAGCAGGTCTGGCAGTATCTGTGAAGGAGAAAACAAGAGTTAATGTTTCGTGTCCGATGACCCTTCCTCAGAGCTGAGAAAGGGTCACCGGACCCGAAACATTAACTCTGTTTTTTCCTTCACAGATGCTGCCAGACGTGATTAACAGGATGCTGAGTAAAGAAGATAGCGAATCATCAGACAGCACCATCCTTACTGGAAGGTAAATTTTATTTCAGGAGGCAGGAATCTAATTGTCAGAGAATGTTCATTACTGTAACTCTCTTGCTTCCTATGTTTGTACTTCAGCTTTGGAGTTGCTGGTTGGATCAGATTTATTCTGTGGAGCACCTGATGAGGCAGGAACGAAGTTCCTGTCTAATGACAGGAGCCATTGCTGCTTATCCTGTGTCTTGAGAGAAGTCTGTGCAGATGAGTGTTCTCAAATTGGCAGCAGGAGGCAACTACACTTGCCTGTATACAGATATTTGTCATGCTTGAGCAATGTACTATCCAGTTTAATGTAGCACCTAAATGTACCACTGTGATGTGTCACAAGGTTTATAACTGGAGGTCATCTTGGCAAAAAACCCTTCTGAGCAGGAGGGGGGAGTCATTTCTATAACTGTCCTGGTGTATCTTGGTGGTAAGAATGTGTTAATCTGCCATGTTGGTGGAGGTGGTTGTTGCAAGTGCGGAAAAATAAACTTCTCAGTTTTGCTGAAACCAATTGTGAAGACACTTTCTAATGAAAAGACTGTTGTAAATAAATTTATGGTTAACAGAATTAGAAAAAGAAGGTGGAAGAAGTCAAAATTAATTACTTGTTAATCTTTAGACCGTTTAACCGCTAGAGTCCACTTATTTTTAAGCTTGTTACTACTTAAGTTTGGGATTCTGGAGTTAATGATCAATTGTGAACTGGTGACATTCTCTTCCTCACTATTGCTGATCATGAGAATGATCCAGTGATGTGTCAATCCCTGCAATTCATTTTGATGAAGACGTCCAAGAATATTGATTAATACAATGTTCCTGACCCTATCCCCCTCCTGTAGCTCCTGGTTTTTGGGGGTGTGATATCTAGGACACATCTACTTCATCCAGTTAATTGGCCACTGCTAATTTCTGATTCACAGTAACATTAGGGTGTCATTGGTGTTGGTGGGTAGTTGAATTGTGAAGACATGGCCAGCTGTGCTTCTGTTTTTACCTAATTCCTGATGCGTGCAGTTTTCGGTGATCGCTGAATAAAAATGACCAGGCAGGAAAAGTTTAAAATGTTTCATGTGGTTTGTTCTCCTCTCTAGGATGGGGTAGTGGTGCTAGCTAACATAGTAATAAAACTTGCACCATGGTGTACTTTTTTCACTGTCTTGCTTCAGTGATTCACTTATTTTCTTTTCCTTTCTTGCGGTGAAAACATCACAGACTTGATCGGTTATTATATGATTTCTCTATATGTAGAGGAGCTGTTCAGAAAGTTTATTTTACTTTTTTTCTGTACTTTGATTACTTTTTTCTAATTTTATTTCCCTCATTTTTTTCTCCTCTATTTACTACTTCTCTTTTCCTTCATCTTTCGTATCCAGCACCTGTACAAGATGCACCAGAAAAGAAAACTGAGGTTCAGTTAAAGGCTTCTGTGACTGTGGCTGCAGGAGATGCCAACCAAAACGGTTTGACTCAGGAAGAAATCATCCAGAGGAATAGGGAGGAATTTTTCCGTAAAAGACTGGGGAAAGAGAAAAAAGAAAGCAGGTGAGAAGGCGCCTTATTTCTAAGGGAGTGTATCTTTGAATCAACTAGCTGGTTGTATTTGCTCTGTTTGCCTGGTGGGTAATGCTATAATAATAAAACCTGCTGTTCTTGCTAATTCGAAGAGACACTGGTGGCTGATTTCAAGATAGTTTAGACTTTCTTTGCTACACTTTGTTAATGCATGTATGTTGTAAAACAACTCTTGCATGTACATGTAACACACTTCACAACACTTTAGTGAATTTAATTTGACAGTGCTGAACAAGGACTTGTATACTTTGCTTGACACATCTGATTTGCAGAATGCATGATTATCCGGTAATTAATCTTAACAGTTACTTTAGGAACTTGCATTACTTTGCCAAACATTGGAATATCATCATACCATGCAATTGCTTTCTAATCTATTGATCTATGCCTTCCAGCAATTCATTTCTCAACATAAGTTCATGAGGTGGTGGTGCATAGAGACTGGCTGTACTAATGTGTGTCTCTTTCTCTTTCTCTCTTTCTCTCTTTCTCTCTCTTTCCCCCCATGAACTGCAGCAGCAAGTCCCCTAAGCCAACAAAGCAGAAAACCCGTCGTGTCTGGCCTTTGGATTCCAACAAAGCTAATGCCAAAGATCTTGACTACAGCGAGAAACTTATCAATGGTCAATCCAGCACCTACGCCAATAACGGAGATGACACCAGTGCAGATATGGTATGTTTACTCATTACAGACTGTATTAATCTTCTAACATTGATCATTAGCCTCTAATCGGAGTATTACTTAGTCTTGTTATTTTATTTCCTCAAGTAAATTTTGCCCAATTGCAAATGGGAAGAAAAAGGCTCAAAAACTTGGGTGTATTTTCAAAGTTAGTGAATATCATGAGATTGGTATGGTGTAATTTTATACTAATTTAAAATGGGTACAAAACACAAGATGTTAATAGCATATATTATGCAAAGAAGACTGGGGAAAGTAGAAAGGAGAGATGCGACAAAATGTAAGAGCACAGTAACAAACTTGTAGAAGGGCAAGTCATTAGTGAAAGATTTAAAAAACAGAAGTCTTGTTATATTTATATAGAATTATGCTTTGACCTCACTTGGAGTTGTGCAGCATAGTTGTCTCCATTTTATGAAAAGATAGAGGCACTGGAACAAGGTGCAAAAAAGATTCACAAAGATAATACCAAACTAAGATGATATCCCTATTAAGAACAAAAAAACATGCAGGCTTTTTTCTACAGAACGGAGAAGCCTGAATGACAATCTAATAAATTGGAAAAGGTTTGATGTGGTAGATGTGGAGATTCTCAGTGAGACCTGAATAAGGGCCATAAATACAGCGCAAACCCAATAAATTCAACAGGGTTTTCAGAAGAAACTTCACTAGAAAGTGATTATAATTTGGAACCTGCTACTACAGGAAGAAGTGCAGGTAAATAGCATAGGCACGTTCTAGTGGAAGCTAGATAAACCTGAACGAGAAAGCAAAGTTATGCGGGTGGAATTAGCTGAGGTAGGTGATTTTCTTTTTGCAAAGGCCCTTGCATGTTTATGTGGGTGGTATGATGTCTTGACTTAAATATATAACTGCAAGTTCTTTATTCTTCCGTGAGCCTTCGGGTATTTTTTCAGCTTTGTATCTTTGCCTCTTCATTCTACGTTTGACCTGACCTGAAGCTGAGACCGCAGAGATGTCATTAATTGTCAGGCTTTTACCAATACCAGGATAGTCAACTACAAAATATTAACAAGGCCTCGCTTGTCCTTCCAATTTCAGTTCCTCTCCCACATGCAATTAGTTTGGACAGTCCCTGGACATGCTGGCTGATCTCTTAGTGTATCTTAAAAACATAGGAATTATTCAATAAAGTCAGGTTTTTGTTTAAAAATGTTATTTGAGATGTAGATTACTGTGTAAAACAAAAATTACCTATGGACAAAGCACCTGGACTTAATTTTAGAAAACGTAGAAACATAAACACAGAAAATAGATGCTGGAGTAGGCCATTCAACCCTTTGAGCCTGTACCACCATTCAATGTGATCGTGGCTGATCATGCAATTTCAGTGTCCTATTCCTGCATTCCCGCTTTCGCTCCATACCCTTTGATCCCATTAGCTGCAAGAGCCACGCCCAGTTCCCTCTTGAATATATCTAATGAACTGGCCCCAACAGCTTCCTGTGCGAGAGAATTCCACAGGTTCACAACTTGGAGTGAAGAAATTCTTCCTCATCTCCGTCCTGCATGGCTTACCTCCTTTTCTCACACTGTGACCCTGAGTTCTGGACTTCCCCAACATCGGGAACATTCTTTCCGCATCTAGCCTGTCCATTCCCATCAGGATTTTATATGTTTCTATGTGATCCTCCCTCATTATTTTAAATTCCAGCAAGTACAAGCCTAGTTGATCCAGTCCTTCCGCATATGTCGGTCCTGCCATCCTGGGAATCAGATGGAAAGGATTCTAGGGATTTAGTTTGGTGTGTAAAGTTAAGGTTTTTAGAGGGATTTTGTACAGTAATTTTCATCCACATAGATCTCAGTAACCTCTTTTTGAAATGTGAAATTTGTTTTGACAGTTTGGACAATGTTAAGGAAGTGGTTGCACTATTCAGAAAAGAGACTTTCCTCTGGTTTGCTGCCCAACATTCACTGTCTCAACCAATGCCACCAAATATGAATGAACAGGTGGTTAATTATTTTTATTGGAGATGACATCTTGCTTTGTTGAAAATAGCTGCTCTTTTCTTCCATGTATGATAAATATGCATTGCAAAATAATTTATTATGCATTAGGGTATTGAGTTCATTCTGTATCAAGGTATGTTTAATGCACCTATTTCTTTCCTGGTCCCATAAATTTCCAAATTATGATTTACTGAAAGAATTGAGTAAAAGTCAAAGTAGTGATGAGAGAGAGCACTATAAGTGACTGTCTTTCTCTGTATGCTTTCAGAAATTAAGTGTGAGATGAGTAGAGAATTCCAGGAAGAGAGGGAGATCACAGAATCCCTACAGTATGGAAACAGGCTATTCGGCCCAACAAGTCCACACCACCCCTCGGAAGAGCATCCCACCCTGACTCATTCCCCTATACCTACATTTCCCCATGTCTAACCCACCTAACCTAAACATCCCTGGACACTACACGCAATTTAGCATAGCCAATCCACCTAGCCTGCATATCTTTGGACTGTGGGAGGAAACCAGAGCACCTGGACCGAACCCAAGCAGACACGGGGAGTATGTGCAAACTCCACACAGACAGTCACCCGAGGGTGGAATTGAACCCGGGTCCCTGGCGCTGTGAGGCAGCAGTGCTAATCACTGAGCCACCGTGCCACCCAATGATGATTTATTATTCTGTGAAGACAATTTTTTAAGAGTTCATTTACAAATTGCTTTTCCTCACACAATATTACAGAATTTATGGCGTGGATCAATGGCAGGTGATTTGAAAGCTGTAGATTATGAGAGCTGTGAAGAGGAAGAAGAAGATGATGAAGTAGTAGTTCAAGAAATTTCTACCACCAGGTATGTATGTCCAAATTGAACCAGAACAATCTCCTTCAGGTGAGCATTCAACTACCTCTCCAATATGAAGAAACTATTCATAAAATTGTTAAAATAGAATGATCTAACAGTTCACTTTTTGATCAGTGTGAAGAAGAAAGGTGGATTTGGTGGCATGTTTGGAATGCTAAAGGGCCTGGTTGGATCTAAAAGTCTTACCCCGCAAGACATGGAACCCGTCCTTGAAAAAATGAAAGATCACTTGATTGGTATGTTGTAGCTATTTCCTCTGTAATGCTAAATAATGCTGTGAAATGTATTGCTGATATGTGGTTGTATGCCACAACTAATCTGACTGGCCTAAGGCACTATCCTTGACTCACTTTTTTTTCCCTTTTTTATTTTGCTCCAGCTAAAAATGTTGCTGCAGATATCACAGTCCAGCTGTGTGAATCAGTGGCCAAAAAGCTGGAGGGAAAAGTCATGGGAACCTTCAGCAGTAAGTTGAATTAATGTAATGATCCTGAGTGTCTATCCAGCTGTCACCTTTTGACATGATCCATGTTTACATTAGGGTTCATGGGTTTAACCTTAGGATTTGAGTGGGAATTCAGTTCACCTTTTTCACTGAGCATTTCCAGCTGATAATGTGAACCTTTGCCAACTTGTTAAGTTCAGGTCCCCAAGTTTAGGAAGCTTGTGGTTTGTAGGAGTGATTCTTTAGTTTCATATTTCCATCATTATATGGTCCTTGTTTATCACTGAATATCTTGCAAAATTGTCTTTAGATTAAGTAGTTTTGTAGCATTCATGGATTCATTCTCGCTTTCCAAAATTTACCTGCTGTGAAAGTAATGGTACATTCAGCCTAATTGAAATGAAATCTCCAGCCTATGGCCAGCCTTCTTCGAGAAATTTGTCATTGTAAGGGCACTTTCCTAATGGATACTGCCATCTGTGAATGGGCCTCCCTTTTGTCGCTTACGCTGGTTTCACTGAACCATCACAGATATCCTGAGAGAAGACTCTGATGTTCGTGTGATTGCAGTCACTTCAGAGATACATCAGGAACATTTGGCTTAAGTTAACTGCAAGGATAAAATGAGAAGAATTGGAACTGCTACAGAAGTTGAGCAAATTTTGTAATTTTAACACACCTTTTCATAATCAATGCTAGTATAGTATAAGCCAGTAAATTAATTTATTCCAATTAACCGGCACCTCTTATTAGCTGTGGTTTTAACTCGTATAATTGTGCCCTGATCCTGTGTCACTGGACTATTTTTCTGAAATCCCTGAGATTTAGCAGAGTTTTGTCTGCCTCTGGATGGCAGCTTCTACCTGTGGATGTGCTCATCTTGTTTACTGGTAGGTATTATGTGTACAGCGAGGTAACGTCACCGTTTAGTACAGTAGCTATATTTTTTTGAGAAAAAGGATGAATCACAAAAGAAAGATTCAGCTCTTTTAAAAGTATAGGATCTACAGAATAATGAGCTGATCTTGCCATTTGTAGTAGGATTGGGAGGAAATAGCTAAGTACAGTTTCTGCTCCTGAAAGATTAGTAATTTCTGCTGGAACTTGTTTGTGAATAGACAATAATTGAAGTATGGATAGGGTGCAGCTGTGTGGGCCCATTAGCAAGAAGGATATCAGATAGGCTGGGTGTAGTTGTGCACGGCTGCTAGTGTACCTGGTACCCATGTAGTATATGGAAAGAGGATCCCAAATGTAATATCTTATAAATCTGCATTTGCGGCCACCACCACCACTAGGTAGAGCATTCATGTATAAAATTGGAACATTCCTTCTGGTTTGATATACAAATAAAAACGATACCTGTCACAATTAAAGGGAATCCATCTAAAGGGATTATTGCTCATTTCCAATAACATATGGAAATAAAAAAATCTGTTCGGTATCAGCAGTGGTTGTTGTTTTTAAAAATGTTGGCGTCAGAAATGCAGCCTCATCAAACTTCAGGAACAAAACACAATGTATGCCTGACCATGTTCTTAAAGAACTCGTCATCTTAAAGAACTTTGCCTGTTTGCACCACTTGTTGTAGCAACAAGGTTGCAGGTGCTTTCACACACTCTCAGCTGGATCACAGTGGTTATTTTTAATGGCGGCACCCCTTCTAGGTTTTGGTTATGTCCACTTCATTTACTTAAATAATTTTTTTGATTTGCACCATCCCCAAAATCCCATTACTTACTAACTATCTAATTAAGCGTACTTTTCTCTGTTCACTGGCAGCGGTGACCTCGACAGTGAAGCAGGCCTTGCAGGATTCCCTTGTTCAGATCCTGCAACCAAAGAGACGTGTCGATATCTTGCGTGATATTATAGAAGCTCAAAAACAGAGGCGTCCCTTCGTTGTTACTTTTTGCGGTGTGAATGGAGTTGGAAAGTCTACCAACCTCGCCAAGGTCAGGCATGAGAAACCTCATATACACAATGATAAAGTTTGATTAACCTTAAATACTAGAGTAGCAACAACTATTTGTCTCCAAGCCCCGACCTGACTCCTATGCCATTTCATTTTCGAAGTTTCAAGGACAACCAGTGCTTTGAGTACTTGTGTTTGTCTCCAGCTTTCAGAACTGGCATCTTTCTCCTTTCTCACTGACTCAGCTATTCAGCCCAGGACTGCACTTCTTTTTAAAGACATTTTTTATTCACTCATAAGATGCAGGTATCAACAGCTGGGCCAGCATTTATTGCCTATCCCTAGTTGCCCTTGAAGATGATGGTGAGCTGCTTTCTTGAATTACTGCCGTCCACATGTTGGACATAGTCTCATAGCGCTGTTAGGGAAGGGATTCCAGTGAAGGAAATATTGCCATTCCAAGTCAGATGATGAGTGGCTTGGAGGCGAACTTGTAGATGGTAGTGTTTCCATATATCTACTGCTCTTGTACTTGTAGATGGAAGTGGTCTTGCGTTTGGAATGTGCTGTCAAAAGATCTTTGGTGAATTTCTGCAGTACATCTTGTAGAAAGCAGCATTGTGTAATGAGCATCAGTGGTGGAGTAACTGAATGTTTGTGGATGTGGTGCCGATTGGGTGGACTGCTTTGCCCTGATGGGGTGACCTCTAACACTCGTTTCATCTCCAACATTTTCCTTCACCTCTAACATCAAACATCTGTGCACTGCTTCAGTCCAACTGATACTGAAAATCTCATCTGTTCTTTTATCATCTTTAGACTCAATCTTCTGCCCAGTGTCTTTTCCTCTGGCCTTAGCTAGACGTAGGCTAAGTGAATGAACAACAAAATAGCAAATGTAATGTGCAGAACGCTGATATTTTTCACTTAGTAAAAGTAGGAAGGTCAAATATTTTTAAAGGACTTGAAACTTGTAAATGTTCATGTTCATAGGACATGGTCTGCCCAAACAAAGAAGGCTGAAAGTGGGCATGCAGATACACCAAACAATTAGGAAAACAAATTAGATGTTGGCCTTATTGCAAGAGAACTGGAGTACAGGAATAAATTAGTCTTAGTGCAGTTGGACCGGACTTTTGTGTGACTACATTTGGAGCACTGCACTTTTTATCACCATATTTAAGGAAGAATATACTTGCAGCAAAGGTTCACTGGATTGATTCCTAGGATGAGGAGGTTACCACAGGTAGGAGGCTGACTAAATTTGGCCCATACTATCTGGCCCATACATGCAAGATTCTGAGGAAGCTAGACTGGTTGTTTCCCGTGGCTGAGGAATCTAGAACATAGGGCTCAGTCTAAGGAAAAGGGGGCAATTATTTAGGGCTCAGCTGAGGAGAAATTTCTTCAAATTGTGAATTTTCAGAATTCTCTGTCTCAGGCAATTGCAATTGAGAATTATTGAATATCTTTACAGCTGAGATGGACAGATTTGTTTTGGCCAGTTAGGAAGTCAAGGAATATGGGAAATGGGCAAGAAAATGAAGTTGAGGTGATTGACTATTGCATACTGGCTGGCAGAGTAGGTTTGGGGCTAACTTTCCTAGGTCTTTTGTATGTTCCTAATTCCCTCTGCCTGTCCATCCTCCTGCTTTTCCTTCAAGTGTCAGTTCAAGCACACAGTCACTCTTCCTCCTTTCGTCATGTCTTTTTATTTTGTTCTACCTCTGGAGCACCAAAAGACATGTTTTCTTTAAGGCTAGTGTCTAAGTACAAGTTTAGCAACACTGCCCCATGGGTTAGAATATTCTGGACAGAGTACGGACCTTTTCCTACTTTCTGCAGTCTCCACTTTGCACAACCTATTGTGAAACAGCTGACTTCTGTTTTCCATCCCCACCTCTAACAAAATTTTGGATTACAATATTCCAGTTTCCAGGAGTTCTGGCACATGTAGAAATGAATCAGTTTCTTCCATCAAGTAATGAAAGGGGCTTCAATTGAAGTGAAGTGCCAAGGAGATTATCTCCAGTGAGCAGTTTTATTTGTTTCAGGCTCTCTGTGGGCACGTGCAGAAGGGCACTAGTCACAGATAAAGGAGAGAAATAGCATTACACATTGGACACCCAGTAGAGGTGGCTGAATTAATGAGGTCCCATCAGGGTGTGAGGTATATAGACGGCTGGGCTGAGAAAAGCCCTGTTCAGGTAGAGTGGTTAGGCAGCCGAAAACAAAAGCTTCTCCCTGTAGGGGACACAGCTGGGTGTCAATGGAGGCAGATTCTTGTGAAAGGTCAAATTCCAACGATTTTATCTTGTTGAGAATGAGAGGAAAAGACCAACTCTTGGGGACATGGAGAGGTTCAGAAGGCATGTTTGCCTTTGCTGGACTTGGAGTGATAATTACTATCATAAGAAAATCCTCCAACTCCCTGTATTCAATAATGTAAATTTCAGGAGATAAGCAGAGAAATTTCAAATGCTGAAAATCTGAGGGGAAAAAAGTCAGATCTAGGTGAGAAGGATCTTGCTGATTGTGAGACCAGTTTCACCTAAACTAATAGGAAATTAAACTCTGCTCTTTGCTTCCTGTAGATAGCCTTCTGGCTGATGGAGAATGGGTTTCGGGTTCTCATTGCTGCTTGTGACACTTTCCGAGCTGGAGCTGTAGAACAGCTTCGCACCCACACTCGCCGTCTAAGTACCCTGCACCCACCTGAGGAACACAATGGCCAGTGCATGGTCCAGCTGTTTGAAAGAGGATATGGGAAGGATGCTGCTGGTATTGCAATGGAGGCCATTGCTTTTGGTAATTTTTAGAAAATTTATATGTTAAGCCTTTTAAAAGTATTTCATTGTCTCTTTCTGGAGAATGCAATTTGATCTTAAATATTTCTTTCTTTTCTGATTTAGTGAGTTATTTTCTGACTTTTTTTGTTTTAAACTCTGGCCTCTCTGACTGAGGGTGCATAAACTGCAGAGTATATATACTGAAGCACAGCTGGAACTGAGATCGTTTGGAGGAAATTTTCAGACTCTTGATGCCTTTTTGTAGTTTCTACAAGTGTAGGGAATGCAGCAGATTGAAAACCAAGGGGGTTTTTTTTTCTGTATATTTGCCAGATACCTGCGAGAATAAATTGGAAGCGTTGCAGAAATGACTTAGTTATGTATTCCATCTGGGAGTAGCTGTTAATTTTTTTTTCCTTCAATTCATTCACAGGATGAGGGCGTTGCTGGCTAGGCAGCATTTATTGCCCATCCCTAATTACCCAGAGGGCTGTTAAGAGTCAACCACATTCCTGTGGGTCTGGAGTCACATGTAGGCCAGACCAGGTAAGGATGACAGTTTCCGTCCCTAAAGGACATTAGTGAACCAGACGGGTTTTTCCGACAATCAACAATGGATTCGTGGTCATCTCTAGATTTTTAATTCCAGATATTTATTGAATTTAAATTCCACCATCTGCCATGGCGGGATTCGAACCCAGGTCCCCAGAATGTTATCTGGGTCTCTGGATTAACAGTCCACTGATAATACCACTAGGCCATCGCCTCCCCTTATTATTAACAAAACACCTAGAAACTAGGTCCCTAAGCATCTTCGATACAGCATTTATAAGGCACAAGTCAAAAATGCAATGGAAAATTCTCCACTGCTGTCCTGCTGAACTTACGAAAGCGTGAGGGAGGCGATGGCGTAATGGCATTGTTGCCAGACTATTAATCCAGAGGTCCAGGTAATGTTCTGGGTACCTGAGTTCAAATCTTGCCATGGCCGATGGTGGAATTTAGTTTCAATAAAAATCTGGAATTGAGAGTCCCGTGATGGCCATGAAACTGTTATTGATTGTTGGAAAAAGCCATCTGGTTCACTGATATCCCTTGTGGAAGGAAACTGCTTAACTTGATCTGATTTGGCCTATATGTGACTCCAGAGCCACAACAATGTGTTTCATAATAACTGCCCTGTGAGCAATTAGGGATGGGCAATAAATGCTGGCCTAGCTAGTGCCATCCACATCCTGGAAATGAATAAAATACTTCCCCAAGTGAGCAATAACACTCCAGGAGCTTAATACCTTTGATTTGTATCCTATCTATCCCCTCGAACATTCACTCCATCCACCAGCAATGAACAGTTGCAGCAGCGTTTGGCATCTACAAAACCAAAAGTATGACTGTTGCCACCCTGAGGAACAGGGCAACAGATAGCGCCAGGGACTTAGGTTCAATTCCACCCTGGGGCGACTGTGTGGAGTTTACACATTCTCCCCATATCTGTGCGAGTTTCCTCTCGGTGCTCCAGTTTCCTTCCACAGTCTAAATATGTGCAGGTTCGGTGAATTGGCCATGCTAAATTGTCCATAGTGTCCAGGAATGTGCAGGCGAGGTGGATTAGCCATGGTGAATATGGGGTTTCAGGGATAGGGAGAGGAGGGCAGGGTGGTGGATCTAGGTGGGTTACTCTTCAGAGGGTCGGTCTGGACTCGATGGGCCAAATGGCATGCTTTCACATTGTAATGATCCAGTGATCTTCTGTGATCTATGATATTGAGATCAATTAAGTTTGGAGACCCACGCATCACGTGAATTAATTGGCTTCATTTTGGTAACTAATGAGGCTCCCCCAGGCTCAGGGTACAGTTTGGTTGCAGAATCAGAATTGTGCTTAAAGCAGCAAGTAGCTTCTTATCTGATTTCCCTCACTGAAATGAGTCTGACTGGATTGCTGATTCTCACATTGGTATTTAGGATAGTCCTCACGATAAAGAATTGCCTTTTCAGATTTGAAAATAATACACCCGCTGCTTGAGTCAGCTGTGGTGATGTTTGCTAAGAGGTGGGCCAAGGTAACTTGCGCTTGATTCGATTTAAACTTCTGGTGCCTAGTTTTGAATATCAAATTTAAGTGTACATTTCTTCCACAGCTCGAAATCAGAGCTTTGATGTGGTGCTGGTGGACACTGCAGGCCGAATGCAGGACAACACCCCTTTGATGACTGCACTTGCCAAACTCATTGCCATTAATGTGCCGGATCTGGTGCTTTTTGTTGGTGAAGCATTGGTGGGGAATGAGGCAGTAGATCAATTGGTGAGTATCAGCTGCTGCTTGTTACCTAGTAGTTCCATCTGTGTACCACATGACAGGAATTACTTAACTCCTTTAGTCTCCAGTGTGGGAATTTGACAACAGGAGCAAACAGCTTGTGTCCCATTCTGATTCAGCCACCCAACAAGAGACATCGATAGCTCTGCCCTCCCTGACTTTCAACAATTTTTGAAATTATACCTTTATTTGCCTCTCTTGTTGTCTTGACGTGACTTGAGTGTTACCCTTTTGAATATATATATCTCACCATAGGGAATTCATGGTTTTAACTAAACAATCGAAACAGATGGAGTAAAGTTGCAACATGGATACAAATTGGCTGAGTGATAGGAAACAGAGTGATAGTTAGTGGCTATTTCTGGGGCTGTAGAAAGTTGTGTTTTGGAGTTCCTCAGGAGTCAGTATTGGGACCCTTGTTTTTCCTGGTTTATATGAATGAACTAGATCTTGGGAGTTCCAAGGGACGATTTCAAAGTGTGGACAATGCAAAACTTGGCAATGTTGTAAATTGTGAGAAGGACAGTGTAGAATTTCAGACATTGACGAGGTGGAGTGGGCAGATAGGTGGCAGATTAATTTCGAGTATTTGAGATGATATGTTTCAGTACAAAGAACCTAGAGAGTATAAAGGGTACCACTGTAAAGGGTGTGTAGGAGCAAAGAAATCTGGTGTGACAAAACATGTACTGTGATGATACTGTGGCTTTAAGATGTGAATTTTGTCCTTTTTTTGTATGAAGAGAAGTTGAGCCGGAGGTGCTCAGTGGTCTACTTCAAGCCAGTAAACAGCTTGCGAAGCCTTTGGGATTTTTAAAGAAGCAGCCTGAATGGTGTGGTCAAGCTCCCACAGAGCCAGGATTTTAGTTTAGTCTTCAGCAGTTGCTACAGTCTTGAAACTGGATTGGAAGTTATTATTTCTCTCTCTGTTACAGCTAAAAGCTGGGGATTTTTTCCTGCTGCTAAAATTGCAAGTGATACAATCTATTTTGCTGAATTTGCCTTTGCCAAGGGTATGTTTATGGGATATACCTCTGTTGGAACAGTTACTGCTTTGTAGTTAAATAATCTATTATTCTGTTAAGTTTTCTAGTATTCCAATTCTTCTTTCATTTGTTTTATTTTAACTAGAATGTATGAATAAAATGTGTTTTGCTTCAAGCCGGGTAGTTTGACCAATCGAATTGCATCTGAAATGCAGCGCCTGGCACTTGCCTTCAAAATAAGAAAAATATAGGGTCCAGGCCATCTCTTTAACATGTTTTGAGGAGGTTTGATCTGTTCCATAACAGCATATAGGACATTCACTAAAGCTGGTAGGCCAGGTGGAGAGAGTGTTCAGTAAGTAAATCATGCTGTGTCTT
>NC_063363.1:31360244-31379718 GCF_021869965.1 Rhincodon typus | reverse complement strand
CCTTCTTACTACAGACTTCCTAATATTTAACACACACCTCTATTTGTTTGAATCTTTCATCATACATTATCATTCATTTGCACATCCAAATTTAACGCCAGAACTCAAGTCTTCAACAATAAAACTTAGCTGCAATTCTAGTCCCTTACTCATTGGCCTGGCCTGATCCTTCCCTTTTGAAGGTTTTGACATTTGACATCTGCTGACTTGATCAAAAAGTACTATTTGTGTGAGAGCCCTGAAAGCAATTAATTGGTCGGCTTGACCTCTGGGTGCCGTCCTGTCATCGCTCAATACAAATGCTCATGCAACATGCTGCAGGGCTCCTCAGCCTATACTTGGGATTGGAATCCTCAGATTATTCTTCTCAAACTAAAACTGACCCAGGACGATTACAACACAAATTACTACCTTTAACATGCAGGTCAGCTAACAGTTCAGTTCGAGGTCAGTTCCACATCCTTACATCTAGTTATTCCATTTCACTTCAAATATTCACAGCTGGACAGAGTTCTTATGTCACAGTGGATAGCATCCCTGTCTCTGAATTAGAAGCTCAAGGTTTAAGTTCTATGCCAGGATTTGATGGCTCAGAAGGGTGCATTCATAAAGTGGCCAAACTAGAATTGTAGAATCCCTACAGGGGGTGGGGGAAGCAGGCCCATTAAGTCCATACTGATCTGCCGAAGAGCATCTCACTCAGACCCACCCCCAAGACCCTATTCCTGTGACCCTGCATTTGTCACGGCTAATCCACCTAGCCTGCACATCCCCGGATACTATGGGCAATCTACTATGGGCAATCTACTATGGCCAATTCACCCAACCTGCACATCTTTGGACTGTGGGAGGAAACTGGAGCACCTGGAGGAAACCCACGCAGACACAGGGAGAATGTGCAAACTTCACAGGGACAGTCGTCCAAGGAAAAACTAGTTGAGTATCAACTTGCAAGTCCTACAAATACACACTACTGGCAGGTAGTAATGGCTGGAGAGATTCCTTATCAGCTATGTGATGTCTCTACCATCACTATACACAGGTCCAGGCTATATTGCAGAGTTTAGATGTAGGTCAGTTGGGTGTACAGCTGGTGTGGACCAAACTGGTGCCAACAGCATGGGTTTTAATTCTGATTTCACCTGGAGTGGACTCTGGAACTGCTTCCGTATGGAGATCACAGTGCTGTGGGTCAGATTGTTTTTGCCTCAACAATTTAGCTTGAATTTCCTAAGCTTCGAAGTTTCTTTTGTTGCCTCTTTTCCATTTAATTTTACCCGTCGTTTAAAATACCTCAAATCACTAGAAATCATTAGTGCCTTCTACCCGATCTCATCGCTTCATAAGTTAAAGGACTATCATGTTAGTCTGTAATCTATATTAAACTAATAAAGAGCACATTTTTCTAGGTTATAGCCTTCATGTTCCTTTCCTTTTGTATACATGTATTTGTACCTATTAGCCTTTTCCTTTTTAACATCTCCATCCTTCAGGTATCGGGTCCAATCGCTGGGAGCCTGATAACCTCTTAACCCCTTTGCCAACCGAACTAAAAAGGAACCGGCATCACCTGAGAAAGAAAGAAAGACTAAATGTACAGATATTTTGTAAGAGTTACAACTAAACAAACTGAATAAGATCATAATGCTTCAGAGTACAGTGATGGGATTGGATCAATTCAACGACTGGAAAGTCAGTCCCAATCTGCATGACTATCCTCTCCAAACAATGTTGCCAAGTGTTATCCACTTTATCATTCATTCAATAAACCAATGACAGCCAAGAATTTCCCATTCCTGGTTGGTCTTTGAGCAGGTGTAATTAAAGACATATTATCATTTTGGATTTCAATAAAATCCAAAAGTGTGATTAAATCAATGCATCAGTGATAAAACGAACTACAGACACCTGTTGATGGCAAGCTGTTTATTCTGTTGGGCTTACAACAGGTAGAGAAAATGTTCAAGGTTATTTGCTTTGTTTCCAGCTCCATTCAGAAAACACCAGCGTTGAGTTTAGAAACAATTTTAGTTTCTCACCCAATAACAGCAGTTCAGGGAACCAGGTACCTCAGCAGAAAGGTTTAGTTTGTGAAGTTTTCAAGCCAAGCAAGTTTGGTTAGACAGCAGGCTTGGAAAGAACTTAATGAATTGTCTCCACAATCCACAGCAAAGAAATTGTAAGGAGTCAGCTCAATAGCTTGGGTCTCTGTAACGGATAGTGTCAAGGAACAGGTTGAGACTTGGCTTTACTGTGTATTTCAAGATTAGAATTGTCTTCTAGCTTAGATTATCACAAAGTCAGTGCCTCACTTTGATACTCATTAAGTAGCACGGCTGTAACTTAAGCAAAACTGTCCTTCCTCCTTTCAGTCTCTGGTACAGGTTCCATGCACAAAGATCTGTGCAGCTAGTTTGAGGGCTGGGGCTGGAGAACAGGCAGTGTCTGAGTGGTGCTTTCCCCCTGAAAATGCACATTGGAAAGGGGAAAGTTGCAGGGGCTGTTCACTCCACCTCAGTGGTTACAAGAAAACAAGCCAGCCAATTGAGATAGGCTGTTCACCATTCACAGAATTTTCTTGACTCCCTAGTCAGACAGAGAGTCAAAACTAAACTTAGCAACTCGTGTAGTCTTTGAATTAACATCGGAGGTTAGTCATGACATGCAAGGTTTATGAGGTTGAATACAACCATGGACTATGTTTCCCTGAGCCCATTGTAGGGAGCTACCTCTTGGTTCTTAAATGAAGATATCACCACCTACCTCTCACAGCGAGTGTTGGTTTCCAGAACATGTCTGAGTTTTTCAGCAACTGCGAACAGTCGCGGTTTACAGCAACTATCTGGCTCCGTTTGCTGAGGACACGGCCATAGGACAAACGGAAATCGCACACTACACCTGTTTGTCAAAAACATAAAAGCCATCAGGCTTGGTGGGGTCTATGGCACGTGGTGCACAGGTTGAGGGGAGCTTAATCACCAATATCAGAGTAGGAGAGAATCACGCAGAAGGTCAACTGACAAGAGCTCTGATTAAGGGCAGAACTTTGCTGCAGTTAAAATATATCTGTTTTGCAAGCTGCGTTTCGTTAAATGTAGGTTTCTCTGCACTAAATTCATCATAATTTACCAAGTCAGTGCCCAGCTAACAGCAACTGCTCACAAATGATCCACAGTACAGATGCGGAGAAATGTAACATATCTGTTCTCTTTTAAACAGAAAATTGATCGGCACACTAGTTAGTATCAATTTGGTTAGACACACCCTGTGCTAACACTGAAACCTTCAAATCATGAGTCAAGCAGCTCAAGATAGGGTTTACTGAAAATCTCATTTTGCATTTTTCTGTATACAGACAAAGTTATTAAAATATATAGCATCAGGTGGGGTAGCTGAAGTAAAGATACAGATTGGTCATGATCTAACTAAATAATGATTCGAGCTCCAAGGTCCACATGGCCAACATCTATTCTCACATTTGTCCCATAATAAGGTCTGAGAGGGGAAAAATAAACCCCATATTAAACAACAAGGACCAGAAATTGTCAGCACTAGTCAGTCCAGGGCTCACGTGTGAAAGGAGCTACCCTGGTGAAGCCACTCCAGCAGCAGGAGCACAGTATGCAGGAAAGAGGGGAAGCTATCACCCGCACATATTACAGGCACATACTGCAACAAGTTGGAAAAGTCCCAGTAGACAGGCAACATAAGATTCATTGTACTAGCTCCTAGCACTGAGTAAAGCATCCAACAGTGCCACATACACAGAATGGCTGCAGCCATCAAGATTAGCAATTGCACTTCAAGGGGCATGGCAAAGCCCTATATAATCACAAATATTTTTTTTACTCAGCTTTAATGCTTATTGCAGGCTTCTGACACAATTCAAGACCTGCCATTGTGATTCGATCAGGATCTCACTGACCTGCCAGTATGACCAGGTCCGCCTCTTTCAAAGCATCCCTTCGGTTCTGTCGGATGTGAATGGGGCTGTCTCTTCCCAGCATTCCTCGAGCCATGCCTCCCAGAAAGCAAGGGATAGCCAGAGACTCCAGAGCTGCCCTGGTTGGAAAGTTTTTTTAACAATATCAGGTACATAAATGTGCCAGTGTCCTATTACAGATCAGGAATGGTGTTTAGCAGAACTAAAGGATCAAATGGAAAATATACAAGTAGAAATCAACATAAACGTCAAAATATTATTTCTTTCTTTCCAATCTGCAACTTTAACAAGCATTTCAAAAAAGGATGCGGTATATTGGCCAATCTCAAAACAGTTCACAGAATACTTTGCGCATGTAAATTCAGTCCTTCAGGCCTAGTCCTAGATTGATTCAAATCCAAAAGAGCTTTATTACACATATACAGACTTTAGAGACAATTTTAATCTTTGCCCTAAACTCATTTCATGTAGAACTGGCACACTTCATACCCAAACCTGACTAAGTGACACCCAGATATTACAGCCCACAATCTCCGCTTTTCCTGCCTCTTTAGTCATCACATCCCTGATTTTTAGCACTTCCTTAACCCAGCACCTACCTTCCCTTTTCAAGTCTCATAAACTCCCTCTCTGACCATTCTTCCAGCTCTCCTTCCCACACAAGGTACAAGAGAGGTGGAAAAGGTCGTCTGATCTTACCAATTGAACACCAGTCACTATTGTTGTCTCTACTCGAATGCAGCGTGGGTGTATGCACAGAGCATCCTAGTGTATCCTCTGAAGATTTTCCTTCATTAGTTCCACTTGCTATAACAATAGGGCAACGCTGCAGCGTATCTGCAATCTCACTGGTTTAATAATGCAGGCTCTGCAGATGTCGTTTTAAATCCCACAGTAGGTGATAGAATTAAAGTTAATTATAAATCTGGATTACAAAAATAATATTGGTAATCATGAAATCAACATCATTAAAATGCATCTGGTTTACTGATGTCTGCTGTCCTTGCCTCAAGCCTTCCTAAACTAGTGGTCAAGACTTCATGTAGGGTCACAGGCTATAATTTTGGGGTCATGAGCTCAAGAGGCAGTAATAGCCCGCGACAGTAGGAACTATCTGCCCAGAGCCCCTCACTGTCTCATCTTTCCCAACCACTGCCCCACCGCCCCCCCACACACACACACCACCCCCAGCACTAAGCTCTCTGAGATGAGTGGCGGCAATTTTCAACCCTCAAAATGGGGTGACAGTGACCAACTGTTTAGGAAGCACTAACTTATGAAGTCCGATATTAACACGACACCAGAATCCACAGCAGTGTAGTGTACTCTTAACTACCTCCAAATTGTCTGATAAACCCACTCAGTTCAAGGATAACAAGGGACAAGCAACTAATGCTGTCCTTATCAGCAATGTCCACATCCCACAAAAGAATACGTTGTTAGAAAAAAAAAATCAGAGTTAGTGTTTTGGTTCCGGTGACCTGAACTGAGGAAGGGTCACTGGATCTGAAACATTAACTCTGATTTCTCTTCACAATTGCTGCCAGACCTGCTGAGCTTTTCCAGCAACTTCTGTTTTTGTTTTAAAAGATTACGTTAGATCCCGGGCCTCCATATGGTAAAGTACCATGATTCTTTTCCCAAAATAACTCTCAAATTGTAAATTCTGACTCCTACAACAAGGAAAGGAGGGAGAATTCCAGGCCATAATCGACCCCAGATCTAAATATTAAAACAGGGCACTGGCTTAGTGTCTAACCTAATGCTTAAAGAGCATCCCAAGACATTTCTATCCTCACTGATCATTTCACACGTGCTTAAGCAAATAAAATGGGATGCAACCAAATGTTGATAAAGTAGGATCAAGTGTGTAAGACCAGGTCACGGATAGTAGCTGTTCAGTGACTTACCGAACATTGTCCACAGGTGTTGGTGGGAGCGTTGCTTGGCTGCCCACAAGGATGACCGGTTTTTTAGCCCTGCTCACCATTTCCATACAGCGCTGCACCTTAAAAAATAAATCAAAAACTGGCATTCAAATTGGTGCCTAAACGTCATATATAAAGCATTAATTTTGCAATACTGACTGAAGTTCTAGTTGGTCAATGCAGGAGATAAGTAAGGACCAGCAAAGGTTTGATCAGGTCTGAACTAATTTAGTGGGTCTCAGCAGAAGTGGTGATAAGCAAAGGGTTGCAAGCCTTGGGAACTTTCCCCAGAGACCGCTGCAGCAGGTTTACTGAATACTTTCAACTCAGAGGTAGAACAGATTTTTGACTAATGGGGGAAGTGAACGGGTATGGGGAGTTGGGTTGGTGGGGAAGTGGATTTGAGGCCACAATCACATCATCCATGACCTTACTTAAAATCAGAGCAGGCATTAGAGTTCAAATGGCCCACTCTTATTCCTAATTCATATGTTCATATTAGAATCATATGGCCATTCCTAATCTGCAACAATCTCCAGCAGTCAAAGATGCTAATTCCCATGATGCCTTATAAAAGCCAATTCCCACTTTGAATATCACAATTCTCAAAAATTCACCTCATCAGCTGTGGCCATGGGATGATTCACTGGTAGCGGCGAGATGTCCCTCTTATCCCAGGCTCCAGCAAACAGGTTACTTAGATGGTTATGAAGATACCTGAGGAAAGATAAAGTGAACTTATTGCAGAAGAGAAAAAAACTGATGTGCAACTCAAAACACAACTCTCACCAAGGTCCAAACTTTGAGTGGAGCATTTATTTAACGTGCTACCTTCACAACTGTCATCAGCTCTTCAGGCATCTATGTGAATGATTTGTACATAATGAGCTCAGAGAATAAGTAACACCAGTATGTTCAAGATAAATGCAGCTAGATTTTGGAGGCACGTCAAACTATACCAACTGCAAAGACATTTTAACAGGAAAAACGCCACCAGAATCTGCAGACATAGATTCGTAGAATCCCTATAGTGTGGAAAGCAGGCCATTTGAGTTCACACCAACCCTCCGAAGAGCATCCCACCCAGACCCACTCCATGCATTCCCCATGGCTAATCCATCTAGCTTGCACATCCCTGAATATTATGAGCAATTCAGCATGGTCAATCCATCCAAACCTGCACATCTTTGGCCTGTGGGAGGAAACTGGAGCACCGAAACCCACACAGACACAGGGGGAATGTGCAAACTCCACACAGAGTGTTGCCCAAAGGCAAACCCTGGTCCCTGGCACTGTGAGGAAGCACTGCTAACGATTGAGCTACTGTGCCACCCACCCCAGGTTACTGGATAGCAAACAGAGATTTGAGCTGGATATCCTCTATTCTCTGCAGGTCTGGCAGCATCTGTGAAGAGAAATCACAGTTTACGTTTCGGGTCTGGTGACCCTTCCTCAGAACTGTGCTTTTCCAGCAACTTCTGTTTTTGTTTCCTATTTACAGCATCTGCAGCTCGTTTGGTTTTTATCCTCTATTCTTTTCTTGATACAACTTCCTTCAACAACTCAAATACCATACAATTACAATTCAATGGTTTTACCCAAACCAACTGGCGTAGTCCGAATAACCCACCCAACCCTAAATGTGTCTATATAGTATACATAAGAATTAGCCAGACTGCACGATCAACGAAATATCCCACCCCTACCCCACCACCCCTCACCCTGATTCATGACCCAGTTTCCCCTTCACAACTAAGTCAAAGCATATAAGGGAACTGTACAATGATCCCACATTCTGCGTAATTACACACAGGCCACTAGAGTTGTTAAACCGCAACACCACCATGCACTACTGTGTAGACCTAGCATTTAAAGATCAGTTCTGCTGATTGAAAATAGATGGCAAACATTCACTGATGCCACCATGGATTAAGTACTTGTGCTACACTCCCATGTTTCCTATTGATAGATTGGGATTGGGGAGGAAGTGACAAAGAGTCAGATTTAAACTTCTTCCTTCACTACTTGCCATATTAGAACTGCACCGCCCATCCACCTCCTCAACGATCCAAACATAACTGTACGAATGGAGCCTGTTTTTGACTCTTATACCAAACCATAATCAATCAACGAAAGAATTGTTGAGAAAAAGAGACACGTTGTTGAAGCAGGTCATTTTGCACTCACCAGGGTAAATAAAAGAATACTAAATTTGAAAGGGCGCAACATTTTCTACTGCAGGAAAAATTATATGAATTGGTCAGCCAGGGTTGACCACAATTGCTTGAGGCGTTGCCACGGAGAATGTACCAAGGAACTTCTGTTTCCCCCATACCTTTATTTACTTCATAATAAAACATTGTGCCTGGATATAGGTCCTTTGCCTACAGAGGGCATGTCTTCACAGTGTTACAACCCCAACTGATGTCATTACTGGGCAAGTCAGATCTTAGACTGATAATCTGGCTTGTAAAATCACCTTCACTTTTTTTTCTGGTTTTAACGAAATAGTCTTTCACTGAAACAGAAGCATGCAATGCAATAAAACAGAAGCTTATTACCAAAAGAAATGGAGGCAACACAGAATACACCAATCTATTTATATATAAGACAAACAGAGATTTTTATACACATGATAAATGTATAATCCAAAACATGCCTTTAGAGATCACAAAACATTTTTTGTACCGTATTGAAACTGGAGAAGTTTTTTTTCTCACACTGTGACTGGTTTAAGTTAACTGCAACTTCAACTTCCAGTGTGGAAAATCTGATAACTCCAGGAAGAAGCTATCACACACTTAAACATACTCAATACAAATAATTTCTTCGGAGTTTTAAACAAACTCTCCTAGTCTGGCACGACACTCAATTCCTTACTCGAAGGTAATCTAGTATTAACAAACCTTCTCCCTTTCTCAGCTTTATACATTCACCTTCATCCATGGAATTTTGCAGAACTGCCCAAAACAAAAACTCCCTCTCTCTGAGCTACTGGCATTTCCCCTAAGCTTAATAAAAAAGATTAAAGTCTAGAAATTTCTAACAGAAACCTTGACTGTAATGTTTTCCCTTGCTTAGCCATTAGCCCCACCTAATGTGTATAAAAACCTATTAGTGTTGAAGGTTAGCTCTCAAATTGTTTTGAGAGAAATCACTTTGGTTAGTTACAAGCTAATTACTAAACTCTTCAGACAGAAAAAACTGTCACTAACTCAAAATCCAAATATCTAACCTTAAAATAAATGATACTGAACATATGTATGTGTGTATATGTATGTATATATTGTGTGTCATGCAGTCTACATCACAATCGGAGTTGCACATATGAATTGGATTTCCTACCAAATTGCACCAATTTTTCTTGCAGTTGAACAGCTTCCACAACACGTCTCCATTTTCCAGGAAAGCTCAATTTCTATACCATCAAGCAACCATTACTAACATGCAATGTTACAAAATTTGGTCAGTCAAGCCTGCTCTAATGACTGATCTAACTGTAGCTTCTGCTTGGCCTGTCCATCCTCTGCAACTGTTCACTCCCTTGTCAGTCAAGAGGAGACTCTCTGGGAAGAGAAGTTGATTAATGAACCCTGATTTAAGAAAATAAACACTTCTCATTTTAAAACTGAGTCCCCTAGCTTTAATCCATCCCACGACGGGAAACATCCTTCCAGCATGTCAAATCAAGAATCTTGTTTCATTGCAGCACATGGTTAGGAGTAGAACATTTAGACCCTCAGATTTGCAACCCCATTCTAGATCACTCCATGGCTGATCGGCCTCTTTGTCATTTTCCCAGACTGTTCTCATATAATTACTATTTAGAAATTTATCGATTTCTATCTTGACCACGGTCAATGACAGACCCTCCACAATCCTCTAGGATAGAGAATTTCAAAGATTCATGATCTTCGGAGTGAAGAAGCTGCTCTTCTCACTTCTAAATGGCCTACCCTTCATTTTGAGTGTAGGTTCTAGATTCCCACAAGCCATCTTTGCTGTATTTACTCTAAGAATTTTAAAGATTTCAAGAGAATTACCTCCCACTCCTCTAAACTCTAGCTGAAGCCAGCTCAACACAACTTCATAAAAACAACTTCAGCCCAGGAGATGGTCAAGTGAACCTTCTCTCCTACGAATTTGAATTTAATTATATCCTTTCTTAGCTGTTTTAAGTTCAAATGGCTGTTTTGCTTTCATAGGGGTTGATATTAATTTTCAGCTTTCCCACCCCAAATTAGGAAAGGGGAAAAAAAAACAAGCCAGCGTTCCAGTTTCCAAACCCCAGCCAGCTTACCTCTGCTGGAAACAGTGTGGACGCTGGGGTGAAGACAGGCTCGAGCTCTGCTGTGATGCCTTCATGGTTGAATTGGCCATTCACACTCACTTTCTGGGCTCACATTGGGGAAATGGCCACTTTTGTGAGGTGCTGAAAGGTGCCCGTGGAACTGTCCTGCAGCACAAGTCACCACACTAGGGAGAGAAAATGGGAGAGCAATACTTGTGGCCACGTTCACTTAGTGCCATTGGAGATGATGGCTAACTTGAACAGAAAACTGGGGAAAAAGCAACAGCATCTTCTGGTGGATAGTTGATTCATTACACCCTTTCCTGCCCAGAAAAACCACATTCATTTGCACGAAAGGTTGACAGTGTTGTAGCAAAAATTTCCTACTTGCTTTCGGCAATATGTCTTCACAAAACTTATTGGGAAAAATAACTGATCATACAGTTCACTACACAGATTGTTGTTTTAAAACACAGAATTAAGGGTAATACTACTAAACTAGCTTTACTCTCTTAACGCAGTGTGATTTCAGTAAACTCACCAATTTACAGCTTTTCCCACAACTCCTTTAGGTGCACTTTTTGGAATGACCTCTTTCCGAACTACATGATATGGGTAGAGGACATCAATTGGGAACTCAACAAACACAGGTCCTAGGCACGTAGGAAAAAAAACGTGTAAAAATAAAAAAAAATCTGTTTTACAATAGACATCATTAAATACAAACCAACTAAATTTGGACCAGCAGATTTGGTCAATTAGGAAAAGAGAGTTTTTTTTAATTAATTCATTCATAGAATGTGGGTATTACTGGTGAGGCTTAATTGCCCTTTCTAACTGTCCTTAAAAGACTAAGCAGGCCATTTCAGAGGATAGTTCAGATTCAAGTACATTGCGGAGTCTGGAGTCACACAGACACCAGGTTAATTAAGGATGGCAGATTTCCTTCCCTAAGTGACACACATGAACCATATCGCTATTTTATGACAATCTGGTATCATTGCAAATAGCAGATTTTTAATGGATTTAGATTTATTTTATTAACTGAATTTAAATCTCCAGCCACAGACTGAACTCATGCCTCCAGAACATTAGTTCACATTTTAAATTAGTAATCCAACATCATCACTATGCTACAGCTCCCCCATTTGAGGGAGTCAGCAATAAACTGTCTGTGTCCCACAAACTAGAAGATACCTGAAGCTTCATTTATTCCTGCCCAAGCAATAGGCTTTAACCACAGAGAAGCCGATTCTGATGCGTGTGAAATTTCCACTCTAGAAATGAGTCAGTGCCTCATCTCGTCACATATCTCTGCAAACCTTTCCTATTGATATATCCATCCAAATGTCTTTTAAACGTTGAAATTTTACGCATATCCACCACTTCATCAGGAAGTTCATTCCTCACGCGAACCACCCTCTGTGTAAAAAATTTGCCTCTTACATCTTTTCTAAATCTGTCTCCTATCACCTTAAAAATGTGCCGCCTAGTCTTGAAATTCTCCATCTTAGGTATGTATCAAGCCACCTCATGTGCTTTTGTTACTTCTGGGCTTAGTGAATACAAAGCTCTCCTGGCTGGTCAACTATGCTGAGCTTGTCCAGAACGGTACGTCTTGTCTCCTGACTTGCATCAAGTTCCCTTTACCTATCATCCATGTGCTCACTGACATACATTGCATCCTCCTCCAGTAATGCATTGATTTTAAAATTCCCATCTGTGCTCAAATCCTTATGGGCTTGGCCATTCTTACTTCTGTAAACTCCTCCAACTCACTCAGATCTCAGCTCTCCTTCAATTCTGGTCTCTTGCACATCCAGGTTTTGCCCATAATAGCAATTATGTTGTGAGATGCCTAGCCACAAAGTTCTAGAGCTTCCTCTGTAAATATCTACTAGCCAAGTCACAAACTTATCTCCCATTCTGTGCACTATACTCATTTTGTAAATCTTACTTTCTCTACCTGACTAAATGTTAACTTGTGTATTGCCAATCCTATCCTCTGGGTGTAATACACAATACTCTACCAGATGGATATGGTACCCTATGCATATAGTATGTAGCTGTGAAAATTTGCACTCGACATTAACCGTATCAAGTCAAGAAACAATCATTAGACTGTGACAAATGTACAGATAGCGGTCTTTAAGGAATTGCAAAAAAGAGCTCAAAAGTCTTGGACTCATACATAAAACATTTGATCAACCAAAGATGAAATAACTCTCAAAGGGAGTTCATATGTAACACTTCCTTTAAAATTGGCACCTGTTTCATAACAAATGATGATGACATTAATGTGATATTAGTGTCTTAGGAAGAACAGAGAACCAATCATGCAAAAGAGTTCAAGGACCTTTCAATAACCATCACCCCACGACGTTCAACGGCATTACTATCCCTGAATCCTCGACAATCAACATCCTGGAGGTTACTATTCTCCAGAAACTAAACTGGACTAGCCATATAAATACAGTGGGTACAAGAGCTAGGAATCCTACGGTGGTCAACTCACCCGTTGAGTGTTGTTTTGTGTGCTCTACAGGCAGATCATACCATACAAATTACACCAGGTAGCGGAACAGGTTGCAGAAAACAGTGTTAACGCCACAGAGAAGGTGCAGAGATTAACTTAACATTTGACAGGTCCATTCAAAAGTCTTATTACAGTAGAGATGAAACTGTTATTGAATCTGATCGTACGTGTATTCAAACTTTTATACCTTCTGCCCATTGGAAGAGGGTGAATGAGGCGGGTGGGAGGGGGTGTTTGATTATGTTAGTTGCTTTCCCGAAGCAGCAGTAAGTATAGATGGAATAAGTGGATGGAGGGCTGGTTTGTGTGGCGGACTGGGCTGTGTTCACTATTCTGCAGTTTCTTGCAGTCTTAGGAACAGCAGTTGCCATACCACGCTGTGATGCATCAAGGTAGGATACTTTTTATGGTGCATCTTTAAAGATTGATAAGAGTCTTTGTGGACATGTCGGCTTTCCTTAGCCTCCTGAGGAATTAGAGGAATTGTTCTGTTTTATTGACCGTTGCATCAACGTGGGAGGATCAGGACAGATTGTTGGTAATCATCACTCCTAGAAACTTGATGTTATCAACCATCTCCATCTCTGCACCATTGACGTGGTCAGGGGCATACCCTCCACTCCGCTTCCTGAATTTAATGTCCAGCTCCCTCGTTTTGCTGACGTTGATGGAGAGATTTTTTTCTTTACACTATGCCGCTAAGCACTCAATCTCTTTCCTGTATTCTGTCTCATCGTTGTTTGAGATCTGACCCACTACGGTGGTGTCACCAGCAAATTTGTAAATGGAGTTAGGGCAAAATTTGGCCACTGTTGTGAGTGTCTAAGGAATATAGTAAAGGGCTGAATACTTGCGGGGCACCAGTGTTGAGGATTATTGTGGAGGTATTGTTGCCTATCGTTACTGATAGCAGCCTATGGGTCAGGAAATCGAGAATAAGATTCCAGAGTTGGGGGTGAGGGGGTCGGCAAGATCTAGGTCTTGGAGTTTGGAGATGACTTTCTTTGGAATTATGGTGTTGAAGGCTTAGCTGTTGTCAATAAGTAGGAGCTTGAAGTAGTTATCCTTGTTATCCAGATGTTCCAGGGATGAGTGGAGGGCCAGGAAGATAGCATCTGCTATGGACCTGTTGCACCAGTAGATGAATTGCAAAGGTTCAAGGCAATCTGGTAGGTTAGAGTTGATGTGAGCCATGGCTAACCTTGCAAAGCACTTCATAATTATGGAAGTCAGAGCCACCAGGCAGTAGTCATTGTGGCTCATTGCGGCTCATTGCATGTGTTTTCTTTGGCACCAGGATGGTGGTGGTCTTCTTGAAGCAGATAGGGACCTCAGATTGTGGTAAGAAGTTAAGGATGTCAGTGAATACTGACTAGCTGGTCCACACATGATCTGAATGCATGGCTGGGGTCTCCATCCGGGCCAGTCACTTTCTGTGGGCTCACTCTCAGGAAGGCTGATTTAATGTCTGTGGTGGTGACTGTGGGTACAGCTGCATCTGAGGCTGTTGGGATAGGTAACATTGTCTCACTGACCTTCTATTCAAAGTGAGCGTAGCATGCAGTGAGCTCTTTGGGCAGGGATGCATTGTTGCCCGCGATTATGTTTGATTTTGCTTTGTAGCCCATTATGTAGTGCAAGTCTTGCCACAAACAATGGGAGTCTGTGTGGTTAATCTGGGTCTCAAGCATAGTTTGGTATTGCCTTGTGGCATCCCTGATGGCCTTGTGAAGGTTGTACCTACTAGTGCAGCTCCAACAACATTCAAGATGCCTGACCCCATCTATGGCAAAGCAGCCTGCTTGACTGGCACCACGTCCTCAAACATTTACTCTCTCCACCACTGAACACTGTAGCAGCAGCGTGTACAATTTACAAGATACAAAGTAGAAATTCTCCAGTACTCCTTACACAGCAGCCTTCCAAACCCATGACCATCTAGAAGGACAAGGGCAGCATGGAAACATCATTACCTGCAAATTCCTCCCTAAGCCACATATCCTAACTTAGGAATGCATCATCATTCCTTCAGTGTCATTGTATCAAAATCCTTGAACTCCCTCTCCAATAGCTCTTGCAGACTTACCTAGGGAATGCAGCAGCTCAGGAAGGCAGCTCACCAGTACCTTCTCAAGGGCAATAATTGCTGTCTCAGCTAATGACGCCCACATCTTTTAAATGAATATTCAAAAAAATCCATTGACAATGGACTTGTCGAACATCTGTATATCGGAACAATGAACCATGGGGATAGAGAAGGGATAGAAAAGAAACTAGGCACCAATCCTTTATAATGGTAGATGAGGCTTGTGGGCCTTATGGCCTACTCTCAATTTTTATCTTCTCACCTTTCAGCTGTCCTGCACCAATATCTAAAAACGAGAGATAACAGTGTTTGTGCAACTAAAACAAAATGAGAAAACTTAGTTTGATTTAGTATCTTTAGACAAATATTGACCTGACCTTTGGCTCTGAAATCCTCACAGACTCACTATGCATTATTGACAGAAATTTATTTGAGATTGTTTTGGGGCCAGGGAGCAGAAACACGCATCAAGTAAGAGCATCGAATTTCATACCTGGAGTACCAGACTGAGCCACTGCAATAGCTTTCCGGAGCACAGGAACAATGTCGCGAACTGTACACACGGAAGCACAAAACTTACAAAGGGTTCTGAAAAGTGACAGCTGGTCAATATCCTGCAGTGCACCTCTGCCCTAGGAAATAAGTAGAAACAGGAAATTGCACTTAGCTAAAGTCATGACTGAAATTTGCTTGTTGTGCCAAATTTCCCCCATTAGCCCATTACAGCCTCTGAACTAGACACTTGCCTCTATCTGATGATCTCTGGGTTTTGGTGGGACTTCCTTCTCCACGATCCGTCTTCTCATCATGGTACAGCAGCTTAAAAAAAAATTTAACCTCTTCTTCCTGAATTGCTATCCTGAAATCTATCTTTTTTCCTCCTCTCTTTAGTAGCCTCGCATGTGCACTGATGATATGCAACATAACCTGCCCCTCTGGCTCTCCACCAACCCTTCTAGTGCCCCTGGACTCTGAAGGTTTTCACCACCTCAGCATCCTATTCAATCAGCTTAGTCGATCGGCTTAACATATATTCAGTGATACAAAAAACAATTACACAGATCTCCATAATATCATTCAATTCTACACTACCCCAGTTCATTTGCTAATGAAATTCTCATCGAAGCTTTCAATGCCTCCAGACCTCCCTAGTCAAGTGTTTCCTGACAAAACCCTATCCTTCAGCTTCAATACACTGCTTTTCTGAAGCCGTGTTTTAAATATCCCATCCCATTCAGCCAACACTTTTGGGGCTCACTGATCTAAAATTAGTTCCAAATCCTCCAGTGCCTCAAATGTAAAAAGTTGCACCAAAGGCAAATATCACCACCAGATGGAGCACACTTGAGTTGTATTACAGCATTGCAAACCTGCACCACTATAATGCATAGGAGTAGCGGGTACCTGTGATAAAGATGGAGCTGTCCATATATTTACAGGGTGCAAGCTCCAGAGCATCCTCAACATTGTTATAGATTCTGATTGAGAATCCTCCAGAATGCAGATTAAAACCTGTCAGCCATCACCATGGCAATTAGTATCACATCATTCAAACAAAAATGCAATTGCAATGAAAATTGTTTTGAAACTACATGAATCTGACTACTGGGATTACTTAACAGCTCCACTATGACATCCTAACATTATTAGGATGGGAGAAGGATCACAAAATGAAACTTGGTTCTTTCTCAGCCAGCAATGTCTCGGTCTCCCTGTGAGGTGGATACTTGGTCAGGTGCACACCAGTGTTACAGGCTGGTTATTTTGTGGCAATCTCTAGCCCAGGACGACCCCAATTAGGTGAAAAAGGAGCCAACCATTGTGAGCATCTCTGACAGGCCCTAGTTGAAGGCCAAGCACCAGCAGTGTAATATGAGCATGTTACCCATCCACTTCAACAAATACCACCTCTGCCCCAACTGTGCAAGGGTATGGGCATCCAGCACTGCACTATTTAGACAACTCAGAATGCACAACACCAGAGGGGAAAGAAATCATTCTTGATCCTAAAGGACTGCCGAAGGGAAGATTTTGTGACAATGAGGCCTGAGTCTATATTAAAGGCTGATTTATTTGTCATTCAAAGCCTCAGGTTTTTTGTTTGATCGTGGTCATTAACTTAAGACCTCAGCTCATTTTCGATTGTATGTGACATGATTTGGCATGCTCAGGGGCCTACTGGCAACTAAGTTTCCCAGTGCGAGTCCTTCCATGCATCGCAAACAACTCCTGGTGGCTATTTTTAATGGCACTGTGCAGTGGGGGAACACTCCAATTTCAAATTCCCTTTGAACTTACATTTTGTGTCCTCACCTCTCATCTCTTTTCGTCCTACCCTGGCTGCCAGTCACTCAGAAATTCATGTTTGACTCATGCTTGATGAAATCCTTCTTCCCACCACTGCTGGATGTGCCTTCAGAACTCCCTCCCACGCTTCCACATCGTCATCTCTCTATCTTTCAAAGCCTTGTTTAAAACTTGCCAGGTTTCTGTGACCCAACTGAATTTCCCCATCCATCAACTTGTTATTTGATTTTTCTACCTATTCTGTAGGATGTACAGCACTGAAACAGGCCACTCAGCCCACCCAGTCCATACCAGGGTATATGTGCCACTCGAGCATCCTTCTGTCTCTCCTCATTTAAATCTATTGCAATCGGCTGTTCCCTTCTCCCTCTTATCCTTGTCAAGGAACATCTTAAATGCATCAATATTACACATTTGAATCACTCCTGGTGTTAATGAGTTACTTATCCTGACCATGATTTTGATCAGAAGCTCTAATTGTTTCTCCTGAATTCTCACTTGGATTTTTCTGGTGACTATCTTATATTGATGGCCCCAAGTTATAGAAACATAGAAGATAGGAGCAGGAGGCGGCCATTCGGCCTTTCAAACCTGCTCCGCCATATATCACGATCATGGCTGATCATTCAACTCAATAGCCTAATCCTGCTTTCTCCCCATAACCCTTGATCCCAGTCACCCCAAGGGCTATATCTAGCCGCTTCTTGAATACATTCAATGTTATGGCATCAACTACTTCCTGTGGTAATGAATTCCACAGGCTCACCACTCGTTGGGTGAAGAAATGTCTCCTCATCTCCATCCTAAATCATCTACCCTGAATCCTCAGACTGTGACTCCTGCTTCTGGACACACCCACCATCGGGAACATCCTCCCTGCATCTACCCTGTCTAGTCCTGTTAGAATTTTATAAGTCTCTATGAGGTTCCCCCCTCATTCGTCTGAACTCCAGCAAAAACAATCGCAACCTAGTCAATCTCTTCTCATACGTCAAACCCGCCATCCCCAGAATCAGCCTGGTAAACGTTTGCTGCACTCCCTTGAGAGCAAGAGCATCTTTCCTCAGAAAGGGAGACCTAAACTGCACACAATATTCCACGCGTGGTCTCACCAAGGCCCAAGATAACTGCAACAACACATCGCTGCTCCTGTACTCGAAACCTCTTGCAATGAAGGCCAACGTACCATCTGCCTTCTTTAGCACCTGCTGCACCTACATGCTTACCTTCAGCAACTTATGCTCTTCCCTACAAGAGGAAATACTCTCTCTGTATCCAATTTTCAAAACATTTCATACTTTTAAAGACCTCTATCAGGTCACTGCCTTAGCCTTCTTTTCTCTTGAGAAAAGAAGGCTCAGTATGTTAAGATTTGATTGCTGTTCCACTTGAAATAATATGAATAAAACAAAACACATGAAACTCTTGATTAACATTGTATGTACCTTGGAATCTAGACAAACTATTTAAAACTCCTGCAATCTAAACCTCTTTCAAGTACTTTCCTGACAGCAACTTAATTTTAGAAAAGTGTATTTCACACTCATGGCCACACTTAACATTTTACAACAGAAGGGTCACTGGACCCCGAACTTTAACGCTGATTTTTCTTCACAGATCCTGCCAGACCTGCTGAGCTTTTCCATCAACTTCTGTTTTTGTTCCTGATTTACAGCTTCTGGAGTTCTTTAATTTAGATCTGGACTAGAATACATTAAAAGCCAAGAATAGTTGTAGCACCAGAGTTTATTACAACACTATAACACTTACCACAATACTAAATTAAACAGCAATATGAGCTACTGCAATGACAGCACTTTGTAATTCACCGTTCAGTGCAAATCATATCTTGTGTGCAGGCCAACCTGAACACATTTCTTCTCATCTTACATCTTCCTGAAACATGAGCTCAAACACTGCAGGCCACATCTTAACTCACACCATATCTTGTTCACTGAAATACACCAGCACTCAGAATGGTTACATTTTGATTTCAAAATTCTCATCACTTTTTGCAAATCCCATTATGACCTCAACCCTGTCCTTCTCCGTAACCTCTAGAGCTACAATCTTTCTCAAGGGGCAATGAGGGAATAAGTGCAGATCTTGCCAGCAATGCTATCCCATGACTGAACTAGAAAAATCTTCTAAGATCTCTACCAACTGTAGCCTGAAGTATCTCAGACTTCTCTGACTCCAATATTATCAGTCGTTCCCTAAACTGGTTAGGAACCAACTGTAGCATTTCATCCCCAAACCTTGCTCCCCTCCTTCAAATCACTCAAAGTCTAACTCTTAGACACAAGCTTTAGATTACCTGCCTCAATCTTTTTTTATGTAGTTCAGAGTCAACTTTGTTGATAACATTCCTACAAAAGCACCT